>NC_056748.1:1065825580-1066110580 GCF_019279795.1 Protopterus annectens | reverse complement strand
CCGACTCTTAAGATAACACCAAATGATGATACCTTCTGTCCATATGAGGGATGACTATGGTACAACAGAAATCATTAGATGTGTTGTGGACATTATTTACACTGATCTGTTCATGACGGTGCGTTTAAAATCTAAAGGTTTTATAGATAGAACTGAATGCTGACGAAGAATGATGTCATTAAACACATCACAATTCATCATTATTAGGCAAGCCTTATACATCATCAAATAATGAAAAGGAAGGTATCATGAATGGTATGTTTCCCAGTCAACCCTTTGTAAGCATACCGTACTGTTAGGGTTACCACCTGTCCCACTTTGCGAGGGACAGTCCCTCTTTGGGCAGTTGTGTCCTGACAAAACATATTAAAAATGGCAAATGTTCTGAGATTGTAGGACATAATTATGTCCCATATTTTATGTAATAGCTGCATAAAATAGTTATTTCTGTATCTAAAATACCTAAATGTTACAAGAAACAGAATAAGCAACTAAACTACTACAAGAATAAGCTTTTATTTAGGCAAAAAAGTTAAGTTCTATCCTTTGTACTGACCGTGGGTATGTGTCAGCCTGTAAATTCTGATGTGTGTCCCAAAAATGTCCCACTTTGGCCATTTGAAAAGGTGGCAACCCTACGTACTGTATGCTGTTTGCTGTTGCATTATAAATATTGATGTTCTGTGTTATTATATTTTATATCAAAATAAAAAAACTGAGTAAAAAAAATTAATGTTTTGTAATAACTTTCTTTTTGCACAGTCAGCATCAGAAGCAAACAGTTCAAGTGTACTAATATATATATATGGGTGAAGTCAACAGCAGGCTGATTATGATAACATTTTTGAGGAGAAAAGTGGCAGGCACTCCCCAAATTTAATGGCAGGTTCTCTCACCTCACAGCATGTCAGGAACTCTCAGAAAGTGGCAGTGCAAGACAAAATCAATCCCAGCTTGGTATAGCAATCATAGCTGTATGAGAGGAACAACCCTGTATCTCTACACCAGGAGCTACACACACACACACACACACACACACACACACACACACACACACACACACACACACACACAGTAACTCTCTGTTACCGTTACTATTCTGCCTTGTCCTTAATCCATTAAGCTGTTTACTATGGCTATAATCTGACTCCTAGAAAAGAACAAAGTGTAAAGACTCCTCACCTTCTCTTTGTCGATGATTTAAAACTGTATAGTTCATCAGATGAGGAACTGAAATAGCAACTGCAAGTTGTCAAAAAATTTTCAGATGATACAAGAATGTCATTTGGTCTTGATAAATGTGCAAAAGCAACCTTTAAAGCAGGAAAACTGCAATGCCAGGAAAACAGTCTGTTGTCAGAATGTGATATAAAAGATCTTGAGCAAGAAGGAGTGTATGTATATATATATCTATATATATATATATATATATATATATATATATATATATATATATATATATATGTGTGTGTGTGTGTGTGTGTGTGTGTGTGTGTGTGTGTGTGGTAATTGATGAAGGATCAACAATAAAACACGAACAAATGCAAATAAAACTTAATAAGGAATACTTCAGAAGATATAACAAAAACAAGCCAAATGGCTCAAAAACTTGTAAACAGTAATAAAAATAAAAAAGTGATCCACCAAGGCACTATTTGCATGAAACACTAGTTTATTTAACATTAAACACTGTCAAAGTAAAACCAACTAAGCTTTTTCACAAAGAAACATGAATTGGCTTAATCAGATTCACTCAATTCCTTTATATAGGGCCGGATTCACGAAGGCTTGCAACGAGTCTAAGAGTAGAGTAAGCCAGCAGACAGCCAATATGTCTGCTGAGCGATCCAGCAACAGCCGGCAGGGGCGTGCAAGAGAACTCCTAAAAGTACTCTTGCACGGACAGTGTTATGTTATGCAAATTACCTCATTTGCTGCTGAAAGCTATGCAAATGAGGTAAATTTGCAATCCAGGAAACACTAACCTGTCCGAGTAAGAGTAGAGTTATTTGCAAAAATGTACTCCGTTGGTAACAGAGTACCGTTCTGCAAATAGCAAAATGGAGTTATGACAGCTCCAAATAAAGGATGCATCCAGTTGAGGAAGCATGCCAATGGCCAAGTATAAGGCCATTGGCATTATTATCTGTTGCAAATTAATAAAAATCAAATTTTTTTTTTCCCCGATCTCCGATGTTTAAGTGTAGCGCAGCGCCGTGCAAACGTGCGGCGCTATAAAAACCAGAAAATAAAAAAAAAGCCAAACATCGGCAATCATATTAAAAATATTCTTCTGCCATGCAGGTGAATGGCAGGCTGAAGACAACATGGCTACTGAGTAGTGGTTGCTAAGGGGGAAGCTCATTTTGAGAGATGTAACCAAGCATTAGTAGGCAATCCTATGCAAATGAGGATAAGGATAGTGAATCACAATTTTCCCTGGCAAGTGAGCCATGTCCCTAGAGTGTAAGTGTAGGAGTAGGGGAGTAGTAGACTAGAAGATAGGTGACATCATGAGGGGGTATGAAAGACTGTAAGCTTATTGGAGCAGAGTGGCATGTGTTTGCTGTGTGCTACTCAGGATTGGAAGAGGCGTGTCTACAGTTGTCTTAACTGAAACCCAGAAACTGAAGGTGTATACCCTGGATATCACTAACATTTCTTGCAAAGGTGCTTACACTGTGTGCGCGCCTGTAAACCCGTCTAAGCCTGTGTGCGCGTGTGTGCACCCGTGTAAGCCTGTGTAAGGCTGTCTAAGCCTGTGTGCGCAGATGTGCACCTGCCTAAGCCTGTGTGCGCACGTGTGCACTCGTGTGCGTGTGTTTGCGCTTGTTTGTGCGTCGCTGCCCCCTGTGGAAACACTGCAACATTGCAGTATACAAAGAGAAGTGAACACTTAAAATGCTTAACTGAGACAAAAAAATGTTAGGGGCTGCCATAGCTATTATAAGGCAGCATGTGCAAGATGCTGAGGGTGGTGCCATTGCGAATGCTGCTGAGCAACCCACAGTGAGGAGACGGAGAAGAGTGTACAGACCCAGGGTAACCTACCAGGGGCTACATGAGCTGGAGATAGTGGAGCCATATAGAATGGACAGAGACCTCTTGCAGCAAATTGTTGAGCTGTGCAGGCCACGCCTCACACACAGAACCAACAGAGAGGAACCCATCCCACTGGAAACCAAGGTATGTGTTGGCCTAAGAATACTAGAAACAGGTACCTTCCACAGACCAACTGGTGATATGATGGGGATTTCACAGGCATCAGCATCCAGGGTACTGCACCAGTTCCTGAATGCCATGTCAGCACATGTCAGTGATCATGTATATTTCTCCAATTCCCGTGAGGCATTGGCCAGCAATATGCATCTCTTCCAGCAAATAGCAGAATACCCTGAGGTAGTGGATACAATTGACTACACACACATACACATCAAAGCACCAGCCGGTGAGCTGTGTAGGGCCTACATCAACCGCAAGGGCTTCCACTCCATCAACTGCCAGGTTGTGTGTGATGCCCAGGGCAAAATACTGAATGTGTGTGATGGCTGCCCTGGAAACTACCACAATTCCCATATCTGGCATCTGACGCAGCTGTACCAGACATTTGCCAATGGGGACATCCCTGACGGTCACCTAGTGGGGGATGCTGGATATGCACTGGAGCCATGGCTGAGGACACCCATCAGAAATGCACACACATCTGCACAAGAACTCAATAATGAGGCACACGCACAAACACGAAATGTAATTGAGCGTGTGTTTGGGATGCTCAAGTCACGGTTCCAGTGCCTGGACACATCTGGTGGAGCCTTGCAGTACTCACCAACTACATGCACCCAAATTGTCATGGTATGTGCCGTGCTACACAATATGATCCTGCAAAAACAGCTGCAGCAGGAACAGCATGGGGCAGGGCCAAACAGCCCCCCACCATTGCCAAGGCCTACACAGGCACAGTGTGACTCAGAGAAGGAACAACCTGAGCCTGCCCCAGTAGGCAGAAGGAGGCATACCCAGTATTCCTTGGCCCTGGCAAAGAAGCAACACATAGCACATACACTGGCTCAGTAAGAACCCTGGAAATGATACCTCTCTCTGACTTGCACATAAAATAAAAGGGATGCCTATCTTGACACCGCCTGTTTTCAAACATGTATAGGGAGTGCACTATGTGCATCCGACATAGGCAGCCCTGCAGCACCACCTGAGGCATGATTACCATGTTTTAAGCAACATAAACAGTGCTAAGCAGCTTTTACCACTATTTAGTATATGTAAACAAAATTACCCCCACTAACTAGCGCAACGTCGGGCAATGCTGAGCGATGTTGGGCAAGATCGGGCAAAGTCGGGCAAAGTCAGGTAAACATGCTCTTATTTGCTTTACTGCTCCTTAAACAGTGTGGTCTGTCCAGCATGAAAATCAAAAGCAGTGACAGGGATTTAACCCAGGACATTGTGCATTATAGTCATAGTACTGAACCACTAAGCCATGACAGCATCACACTGCTATAGAAACAGCAGGACAATTGTACACTAATGCAAACACAAAGAAATGCTGTATCATGACCCTAAAGAGGCATACAGGTAACCTCCCCCACAGGCCTATGCAGACAGAGAACAGCAGGCCAGGTGGTGTGATGTGGGTTGGGTAGGCTATAAAGTCGCAATCTAATATATGTGACATTGGATGCTAAGATCCATAGTACGTATGCCTCAAGCCAGTATGATAGGCAACAGTACAGACTGAAATGGTGTAACTTACATAGCAGTGCAGGCCTAGCAAATGTGTATAAGTGTCAGGTGAACCCCTCATCCTATGTACACTTACAGTAACAATCAGGTGTGCCCCTGAGTAGAAATGTACAAAGAATAGCTGTCCCCCCCTCTATGTAGAAATGTTGATAAGTCTATGCAAAGTGTCTCATGGAAGCCCTGCAGGCACAGCATGATCCCTGTTGAGTTATGACACAAAGGTGAGCCCTGCAGTAAAAATACAACTTGATTTTCCGCACACATATAGTATAAATGTGTATACCGGGCATGCTCACACACTTCAACAAATGTAGTGTATTTCTTACAGCAACACACTGAAAGGTCATACTGGGCATGCTCACACACTTCAATGAACAAAGCAAATGTCAGGCAACAACATACTGAAAGGTCATACCGGGCATGCTCACACACTTAGGCCATGTCTGAGTACAGCAGTGAGCCACACATATCTGGCAGTTGCATGTTTCACCCCAGGAACCTGTCACTATTCACCAGTCCTGCCTTGTGCACACAGTTATATGAAAACAGACACATATAATATATTGGAATCCTGTCATAATCAAACTATGTACCACAAGTACTTAAGTTGTTCGCAGAAAGTGAAAAAGTAAAGAAGATCAATAAACCTGCAATCAGTATCATCAACAAACAATGTGCACTCCAAATATTATCCAATCCATGTTCTGGCAAAAGAATCTGTGAAGGAGTCCCTAGAGAACCATGACGCTTCCTTCCATTATGTCATAAATAGCAATGTACACTCATATATGTTCTGAGTCAGTGCAAACTGTAAATGACTGACATTGCCAACATCCTGTCAGACAGGCCCATACATACATACCACCCTCTCACTGACAAAAGGCCCTATCATCATACCTGTAGATTGTGAAAGCACATATATCACATATAGAATGGTAAACAGCTCCTTCCAAACCTGAAAACATGGCGTCTATGGGATTACATTGTTTCCCTAGCTGTATTATAAGTGAACTCCAGAACAAACAGAGCCTGCACCTGGACAGTCTGTTGGGACTCACCCTCTGTACAGGATATGAAACTGTTGAATGTGTTACAGCAACATTTTACACACTCCACAAGTGTTGGTGCACAACAGAACATGGGAACTATTGTCTTATAAGCCTACTAAGCCTGATCTGCAAGGCCATGGATTCCATCATGATGGAACTCATAAGCAGAGCTATTGGGAGCCTACAAACACCCAACCCTACCAATTCCAGTTTGGTCATGGGCAGATCATGGTTCCCAAACCTGCTGGACTGTTTACAAGGCAGTCACCCAGGACATACATCAATGAAATGAGCTACACATGCCCCACATAGACCTTGAAAAGCCCTTTTCCAACATCCCAGACACATGTCGTATCCACAAAATCAACAACCTGTGCATAAATACATCTGTCATCTGATTGATTGCCAACTGGGGCACAGATAGATCACACAAGGTAAGAATTGTGGTCTCCTGTACAAGCTGGTAACAACTGCTGTCCCCCATGGCTCAGTTCTGGGACCCCTCCTATCTGGTGTATACTTTTCAGAAATACAGTCAAACACACAAGGGCTATGTTTAGGAAAGTTTGTGGATGACTGCCAAAAAGTTGTCATAATCGATGTTTGGGACAGCAGAGACATCCTTAAAAAGGGTCTCAGTCAGACAGATGTGGTGTCAAAAGTATGTCCTTGAGCTACAGTCATACAAATACCACATAGGTGCCAACACCCTAGATATGGAGGTGATAATAAGGGATCTATGGACAAATGTGGATAGTCATCTGTACTTCCAGAAACACATTCACAAAGTGGTCAGAAAATCATGCTATGTATTCCCACAAACTGCCAATGTCTTTGCATGTAGGTCAAAGGAGGTTCCCTCTACTCATCGGTCATCAGACCCATCAGAGAGTACCACAACACACCTGCGATGAATCTGACTAGGCACCTTCAGCAGCTGGAAAGACAAATGAAGTATCTCAGCAGGAGGATTACTGGCCTCAAACAGTTGCCCCATACAACAAGACTGAATTTAACTCAATCTGTACTTCGTTGCATACTGTCTACTCAGGAGATCTCTGCCCAACAGACAGGTCCATGTCATGGCAACACTCAAATCTGCTCTGTTACAGCTCAATGGCACTAAATATACAGACCCAACTGATATTGCCAGCATCCTGGCAGATAGGATCAGTGTTAACCTTACCCCCCCTCTCACCCATGAAAGAGCACATCTCTATAATGGAAGACTGCAAAGTTGCTGTCATCACGGCTGCACAGGTAAAAAACACTCTCCAAAGCCAGTACCACAGCATCCATGGGACCAGATAACTTCCCAGGCTGTGTTCTACACAAACTACAGAACAAACAGGCACCACACCAATGTACCATGTTCAGTCATAGCCTCACCTCAGGCTTTGTTCCTGCTGAATGGTGCACAGTGATGGTTATCCCACTACACAAGGGTGGAGACACCACGGACCTCAGGAACTAGCGCCCCATTAGCCTGATGAGCCTGCTGGCCATGGAATGTATCATCATACAACTTATAAAAAAAGACATTGGTAATCCCCAAACTCTGGACCACAACCATGTTGGGTTTGTAAAATGCAGATCATGTCTCCTAAACCTGATAGATGACATTGAAGCAGTCACCAGAACCATAGAGAAGGGTAAGGTGTTTTGCACAGCCAATGTAGATCTTGCCATGGCTTTCAACACCATCCCACACTCTGGAATTATAGATACACCCACTAAACTAGGTATAAATTGCTATGTCACAAGATGGGTTGCCAACTGGCTTACTGACAGAACTCACACTGTGAAAGTAGCAGACTCCAATTATGACTTTGGACCAGTGACGAGTGCAGTACCACAGGGTCCAGTCCTGGGTCCTGTCCTGTTTTGTATCTACTTCCCTGAAGTAAACTTTAACATGGAAGGTCTGTGGCTAATGACATTTCCAGATGACTGCAAACTAGGAGCCATAAGTGTAAATACTAAAGATGTGGACATCCTACAAAAGGGCCTCACTGAGACAGATGGCTGGCGTCAAAGCCATGGCCTCAAGCTCAATGCCAAAAAGTGCATTGTCAACCCGTTTGGTAAAAACTCTGTAACCATGAACTATAACATAGGTGGTAGTATACTTAACACTGAAAGTGTGATGAGAGACCTTGGGTCACAGGTGGACAGTGGACACACCTGTGATAATCACATCCCCACAGTAGTCAGGAAATCCTTCTATGTGGCACACCTCATCACAAAAGGTGTCTCATGTAGAATAGAAGAGGACATTGTTCCCCTCTACTCATCACTCACTAGATCCATAATGGAGTACAACATCTCTTTTGCTATGTACCTCACAAGACATGTACAACAACTGGAAAGCCTGCAGCAATACCTCGCAAAGAGCATTATTGGCCCGAAATACATGCCATACACAGACCATCGCAAAATGCTCCAGCTGTACTCTCTGGCATATTGCCTACTCAGAGGTGATCTCTGCCTAACATACAAAGCTATATCAAACACAGAGTTGTTGGACATGCTCTCTGTAAAACACTCACAATTCCTTTGATCTTCGGCCCCAAAACCATGAGTGAAATACAAAAGGAAGGGGTGTATCCATTTACCTTATGGATATCCACACCTTCAGGTTACTGGCACAGCATGAGGCCTTGGAGACCATGCAACTGCAACTAACATTGGGCAAAGCTGCTTATCAGATTGTAGCCTGCTACAGATCACCTAACTTGTCTCATGAAACTCACTCAGTATTCCTGAGAACAGTAGAAAATACAAAGGTTCTATCAAACACCATTACATGAGGAGATTACAACTACCCAAACATTGAGTGGGAGAATTACTTGTGTACAACGTCCTTTGCCCAATGTTTCCTAGAGTTTAAAACCTCAAACGCCCTGGAGCAGCTGTTCACCACGCCCACTAGAGGTGACAACATACTGGACCTGATCATCACCAACATGGGGTACCAGTGTTCCACGACAGAGATAAATCCCCTCGCTGGTAATATCAGAGCATAAAGTAATCACACTGGGCATCCACATCCCACCCCCCCAGTCAAGGAAACCACTGTGAAGACATTTTCAAAAGCAAACTGCACACTTCCCAAGACCAAAGTGGAAAGTTCCAAAGCCCCCTTGCTAGAGGATAATGCTATACAATCTGCCAAATCATTTACAAGTGCGTTCTATGAGCATCTACAGGGATGCATGGATTGAGACATCCCAAATAAAACCAAGATGCACTCCTCCAAAAATAAGAAACCAATCTGGTGGTCATCGCCCATAAATAAGCTATACAACAGAAAGAGGAAATGAACACATGATAGAGCAGACTTCACAAAAGGAAAGGCATCACTGATCATTATTAGGAAGACGCAATGATCACTCATAAAATAAGGCCAGTTTCTAAAGACAAATCGCCAAGGAATGTAAGAATAACAACCACAAAGCCTTCGTTAGTTATACCAAACATTTAGGTGGCAACTTCCAAATATGCTGTCAGCTACTGAAAAATGGCAATAAATACACTGAACCAACTTACATTGCCCACATCCTGGGGGACAAGTTCAGTGCAAACTCCCCCCATCACCCCCAAAAGGGCCTGTGTCCATCCCAGAAGAATGCAGAGCCCCAGACTTCATGGACATGCAGGTAATGACAGCCCTCTCCAAAGCTAAGAACACAGCATCAATGGGACTGGATGGTGTCCCAGGCTGCGTCTTACACCAGCCCCAAAAGGAACTACACCCTCACCTACATTCACTGTCCAGACTCAACCTTACCACAGGCTATGTACGCAAAGAATGGCATACACCAACAGCCATCCAGCTCCTCAAAAGGGGTGCCACAACAGAACCTGGCAACCATTACCCTATAGGTCTACTCAGCCTGGTCTGCAAAGCTATGCAGCAAATTATCATGGGACCAATAAAAGAGACAATGGGGACCTCCAGACACTGGACTCTACCAAATTTGGCCTTGTTAAAGGCAGATCCTGCCTCCTAAACCTAGTTGACTTATTTGAAACAGTTACCAAGGACATACATGGAGGTGACAGTAGTCCACACAGCCCACCTGGACCTCACTAAGGACTTTCAAAACCATTCCCCACTCTGTCATCATGGACAAGCTTACCAGCTTGAACATTAACAGCTATGTCACAGGATGGGTGGCCAACTGGCTCACATCAAACACACATGTTCAGAGTTGCGGGTGCCATGTCCGAATCTAAACCAGTCACAAATGGCATCCCATAGGTCTTGGTCCTGGGACCCCACATGTTCAGTAGATACTGCTCAGAGGTACAGGGAAGCTTGGAAGGAGTATGGCTGAACAAGTTTGCAGATGACTGCTAACTGTGGTCCATAATTGACTCTATGGCTGACACTGACATCCTCCAGAAGGGTCTTACAGAGACAGATACCTGGTGTCAAAACAATGCCCTCAAGCAGAATGCCAAAGAATGCATAGTCATCCCCTTTGGATAAAACAAAGTGCACACAAATTACCACATAGGTGGTAATCCAGTATGTACAGAGAAAGTAATTATGGCCCTGGGGACCCAGGTAGATAGTAAACGCTCCTTTGATGATCACATGGCCAAAGTGTTTAGAAATTCCTTCTATGTTGCCCACCCAATATCACCTAATGTAACCCACTTTGTCTAGTCTGATGATGTCACCATCCTACAAATATACCTGTGGAAAAGAGAGCTCACAGTGATGTGTATAGCATGTCATGTAAATGCATATTCCACTAATATCATAAAGTAGTTAGTCAGAGGTTTTTAATCCTGCACTTGACAACTGTTTGCCTGTGTGTGTTTGGGTGTGATCTCCTTGGAGAGGTGCAAACTTTTTGAAGACGACTAAAACACCTTAAAAGTGGTATACTCATCTTTGTCAAGTCTGATGATGTCACCATGCTACAAATATACCTGTGGAAAAGAAAGCTGTCAGTAATGTGTATAGCGTGGTATGTTAATGAATATTTCTCTAGTATCATAAAATAGTTAGGGAGGGGTTTGAATCCAGCACTTGACAACTGTGTGCGTGTTTGTGATCTTCTTGGAGAATAGCAACCTTTTTTGGAGACTACTACAACACCTTAAAAGTGGTAGATGCATCTTTGTCAAGTCTGATTATGTCACCATGCTACAAATATACCTGTGGAAAGAAAAACTCCCAGTAATGTGTATAACATGTAGTGTTAATGCATACTCCTCTAATATCATAAAGTAGTTAGGTAGGGGTTTGAATCCTGCACTTGACAATTGTGTGTGCTCTTCTTGGAAAAGAGCAAACTTTTTGGAGACTACTAAAATACCTTAAAAGCGGTATACTCATCTTTGTCAAGTCTGATGATGTCACCATCCTACAAATATACCTGTGGAAAAGACAGCTCCCAGTAATATGTATTGCGTGTCGTGTTAATGTGTACTTCTCTACTATCATAAGATAGCTAGGTAGGGGTTTAAATCCTGTACTTGATAACTGTTTGTGTATGATCTCCTTGGAGAAGAGCAACCTTTTTGGGGACTACTAAAACAAGCGGTATACTTATCTTTGTCAAGTCTGATGATGTCACCATCTAACAAATATACCTGTGGAAAGAAAATCGTCCAGTATTTGTATAACACGTCATGTTAATGTGTACTGCTCTGTTATCATAAACTAGTTAGTTAAGAGTTTGAATCCTGCACTTGGGGAGTGTGTGTGCATGTGACCCTATTGGTCAATGTGTTGTGGGTTTTGCTTTTACTACTGTATGACATATCACTATGACAACAGTATGTGCATTGCACATGTCAGGTAGCTGTGTGGCAAATACATATACATACATGTGACCTCAATTGTTTCATAGGTAGAAATCCTGCTTTCTCCATGAACACATCTGTTATCTTTGCCAGAGGTGCTGCCATTTTCCAGACCTTAGGTCATGTCTGTATGCTTGTGACAAGCCCAGCCACTGCAGTGATCCCTGGCCTAGGTCATCCGTGTCACACACACTCATTACGGTTTCTAATGAATGGTATGAGTGAGGGTTTATGCCTGAGGTATATTTCAGACCTGTTCAAACACAGCGATGTCTGTCAATGATGGCTATTCATTATAGGTGTACAACAACCTTTGTGGATATACATGCAGACCCCTTATTGCTTATGTGATCCACCGAGGGATTTCAAAATACCTTTGGAAATGTGATTACCAAAGGAGAGATGATGTAACACTTGGCTGTATGTACACATCAGTACCTGGTCAACATGTTGGGGCTACTACCTATGTGGTACTGTGGGGATACTATGTTATGTAAAAGTGTATGACTATGCTTTAGTTGGCTTATAGCTTTACAGCATGGGTTTGACAACAGGTATCTGTCTGTATGATACCCTTGTGGAGGATGTGTGTGTCATCTGGAGAATGCATTATAGGCCACAGTATGCATTTCCATACATGGACAGACATATCCCTACTGTGTTTGCTTGTACCTAAAAGAGCTATATGCCAAACAGGAGTGGTCCCAGGAATGGGTGCAGGTGAATTCCACTGGTAACTGGCATAGTATAGTACCTGAAGGATCCAAATGTTACTGTGTGTCCTACATCTGTGTGTCAGTTGTCAAGACATCATCTAACGATTGTTTATGGTCAGGCTGTTAAGGTTATGTATACTACCAGAATGCAAACCAATGACAGATAGTAACAGTATCACCCACAGCACAGTGTCAAACCATGTCATACACACATGTGTACCCAAGTTGCAAGATGTGTGTAGTACAATGCATACTGGCCACCAATAGAAACTATGAAGTGTTAACACTGTGTAATACAGGGGATTTCACCCTGCCCATGTGTCCACTATGCACGTATGTGCAGACAGTGCACCTCCACCATGTTCACAAATGTACACCTGCAAATCTGTGCTACACACATCCCACACGAAATGTCCACTCTCTAACACATGCTGCCAATACTACACACATCAGTCAAGTGGCACGTGGGCGGACAATACACTATTGGAATTAACACTGGTGTAAACAATACTACATTGACAATCATAGCTTTAATGCATCATGCCTGCCCAGCTACACCTTCAAGGATATCAATACACTTTACTGCTGACAACATGCTAACATTGCTATACTGCTATAAAGTCACCCTGTGCATCACCACCATGTTAGCCTGTTCCTGCATCAATGTTACAGATGACAGGAGGTGGCACAGGTTTCATCATACGCACAGGGTGTGTTGTTGGTTTGCCAGAGGCCTACATTAAGCAATGCAATTGACATGTATGTGTGTGTGTGTGTGTGTGTGTGTGTGTGTGTGTGTGTGTGTGTGTGTGTGTGTGTGTGTGTGTGTGTGTGTGTGTGTGTGTGTGTGTGAGGGCCAAGAGTACTGCTATGGGCCAATGTTGATGTAATATGTGCGGGTATGTGTTAGTCCTAGGTGTCTGGTTTATGCATGTGTGTGTCTGCATGCACACAGTTCCACCATGTGGCTGCCATATACGGGGATTTGTGGGACAGCCACAGACTGTACCTGCCAGGCTTTACAGATCACCATCTCTGGCCATGGATATCATACCTGTGCCTGGCAGGGGTGCTACTGACAGTATCAGGTACTAAGCCAGACTGGGTACTATCCTCAGAGGTAGACAGATGTACACTGGACCCAGGACCCTGCTGGGACTGGCTAGAGCCACGTGCACATGGTCTTCTAGGACGGTCTATGGACAGCCCACCCGCAACATTGCTGGGGCTGGTACTTGCACTACGGGAGTGGCTGTGACTTGAGGGACATACGCGGCGACTACCAGCTGCTGATATTGCTGGCATACGTCCATGTCGACGTCTCAACCGTCCCACACTGTCCTGACACATGGACATGACATTGCGGAGGACATGTAATGTCTCAACCCAACGTCTATCAGTGACCTCAGTGTAATTATGGATGGCACCTGCTAGGTCATGGATACTGTCATTTAAAGCAGTGTTATGTGCCCTCTGTGCCCTTAGTCCCTGTCTGGTGTACCGTTCCATACGTGCCTGTGCCTCCATGACAGCCTGGAACATGCTTGAGGTTGTAAGAACTGTGGCATGTCTGCCAGGGGCATGATGACCAGCAGTGCTCTGACGAGAACCCCTGGACATCTGCCTATGTGGTACCATTCCAGACATCTGGGTAGGGCTGCTGTGTCGGGATGCATGTGCCATAGATACCACACTGTCCTGGCCAATGCCGACTGTACACTGTCCCTCAGTTAAGGGCATTGGTGATGGATGTATTGGCAGTATGAATGTGTGCATGGATGGGGTGGACACGTGTACAGTCGATTGGTGGCCCAACGACAGACCCTGGCAAACATGCCTGTGTCTCAACACACCTATCCTCATTATCACTATTTGGCTCAGTGACATCAGGTTCCCTGCTGCAGTGAAGCAGCCCAACCTCAGCACCTGTGAAAGGAAAACAGGAAACACACTTTACAACCTGTACATGATGTCGGAACACATGCACACATGCACACATGCACACATGCACACATGAACACATGAACACATGCACACATGCACACATGAACACATGCACACAAGCACACATGCACACAAGAACACATGCACACATGAACACATGAACACATGCACACATGAACACATGAACACATGCTCACATGACCACATGAACACATATACACATATACACATGCACACATGCACACATGAACACATGAACACATGCACACATGAACACACACACACACACACACACACACACACACACACACACACACACACACACACACCACCAGCAATCCAAAACATACTCAATAGCGGTTGATAGTGGAGTACAGTATCACAAGCCAGTCATATCACACATGTCAGCATGCAGGATGCGTGTTGCTCAACAGCATGCAGTGTCAGTGTTGACAGTCCTTGCTAATAACAGTATACATGGCTTTGATGCATGTGTGTTGTTGTTCAGTGATTGAACTCACCCTGGAACGCAATGTGTACATGGAAACAACATTGTTGTGCAAGTCTTAAAAGCTCTTCAATGTCCTGTGCACCATCACTCACAGGTAAACATACCATGGCTGGATGTGTATCTGTGTGTCACATAGATATCAATTTCTGATTAGAGCATCTGTGTCTTTAGCAGATAATCGTGGACACAGGTTTAGCTCATGCATGCTATGTATACACACAGGATGAGTGGTGCATGTATACCTGATGGAATACCATTGCTCAACATAGCCATTGTACAGTGGTTATGGTGAGTGTAGAAAATATTGTGGACATGCCAGTGTCAGCCATGACATGGCATGCTACATCACAACTGCAACATTAAACATCACACATTCCCAATGTGTGTCATGTGACCTGTACACTCAATAGCATTACAAGATATATATGTGTCACTTTGTGCAAATGGTGATTGCTATGCATATTGTGTATAGGTGCATATGTTTGCACACACACAACATTGAGGTGTATAGCAATGAATGCTATGTGTAGTACTGTGGTTACTGTAACTGGATGGGGTGTAGTACCATGAGCCATCATCATGCAGCATCATGTGGTCACTCAAGGCTACTAATGTGTGCCAGATGGGCACCTAGCATGCTGTACCTGAAGTGTAGTCCCATGGCTACATTCACCATTTCACAGACAGTTGTTACATGGGTTTGTAAGGTGCCCAATAGGGAGCACTGCCTAACATGAATGTGTTATGTGTTGAAGAGTGTCGCACAGCCTCATGATAGGCCTCTACCCCTCAGGTATATTATGTGTGCTGTGTGGATGACATTTGGGATACTGGAGTGTGACCTTACAGCGTGTGTCTGAATAAGCCATGTGTAGCATAATAACGTATACTGTGTATGGCAAAGTTGTAGTGTGCATGTGTATCGACTCTACCTATCCAATGTCTACTACAGCGTTGCCACAATTGTGTGGGATGCTCTGTGTATTACATGTGTTTGAGGCAGCTACTCACGTTACTGAGATGTGCATAGTCTCACAGCAAACATGCACAGCATGCATTATGCGTAGGTGTGTTACGTGTACATGGCCTACACCTCACCTATGACATGCACATTTAATTTGCAATATTAAATGTAGAACACACTCACCAGCATGGGTCTGCTGCCTTGCTGTCTCACCAGAGGGACCTACAAGGATATGAGACAGTTTGTCAGTGGCAACAACTGTGGCATTGCTACTGTGGGTTTGCAGTCTTATAGTAATACAATGGCTGACAGTCACAGGCCTACATATTATGTTCCAAATTATCAGTATTACACAACACCAGGCTCCACATCTTCTAACTACACAGTACATATCTCACATATGCATGATCTACCAATAGAGGTAACAGTAGTCTACAGATATGCCATATTACCTGCACGCTCCATGTCAACTCGCTGGGTGGCTCCGGCCTCCATGATGATACATGTTTGCTGTTGTTGTTGGCCAGGAGCCACCATGCTCAGGAGCAGCTCCTCCACTCTGGTGAGGAGGGGATGGATGGCTACCCCACCAACTGTGGCAAGCTGATGTCTACGGACATCAGACGCACGCTGCCGGACATGTCTAAGTAAATCACTGCAGTGATGCCGTACCTGCTCATAGGTCTGGTTATGCATGCCTATGTCATTTACCCTACGGACAACATCTTGCCACAGTGCAGTCTGCTCATGCTGGTCCTGGCTGGTTCTTGAGAACAGCAGGGTGTAGTTCTGAACAAGGCTGGTTGTTATTTGTTCATCCTCTCCTAGGCTATAGGTAGGGTTGTGATGGTGAGCCATGACCCTGGAAGACAATGAAACAATATGTGTGAGCAAGTCATGTGGCACACTTAACATTCTTAAGTACAGATATCACTGAACTGCCATATATAGCAACCTATTGGCTGTCAGAGGATACACACTTTCAATACCATATATCAGTGCTCAACCCACAACTACCTGACAGTGCCTGGCATGCTCTATATATCAAACCATGTTCTGCACAGCAACAAAGAGAAACCAGTATGTAAGACTATACAACAGTACATGGCACACGGTATGCGACACAATGCACCACCTAGCCACAGGAGGTATATATCAAGCTAATGCATAAAGAAATGTCATCCATTGCAATGATTGTAAAGTCCAGTTGCAGTATTACCAGTATACCACACTAGTTGTTGATGGCAAACCCCTGCCTAACATATGTGCACATTCATTAATATAGATGGCATACTGCTGTACTAGACTATACATGTTGCACTTATATCCTGTAACACACATATGACCAAGGGCATGTTATAGGAATACCCACACACACATCAGACATACATACAAGACACAAAGGTATGGCAACCCAGATGAGCTTTACCTGTGTGCCATACAGTAATGTGTGTCAGTACTTACAAAACCTTATGCCTGAGGTATGTAATCTGTGAGGACTACAGGGAACACACACAACAGTGGTTCCAAGCAATGTGGACATACACCATACTGTGCTGTTTAGGCCTACAGCTTCAGGTAGTACTACAGTTCATACAGGATTTGGATTCACCAGCAGTACCAATCAATACTTCTTTAGCCTACAATGGCACACCCCAGTTGACACCAAGGGACTACGTCACACCGTATGCCATACTGCTTTTTCTGCCGAGCAATAGCATGCACATCTTTTGCTGGGATCAGAGCTAGGACACAAAATACCATGACAGAAACAGTTTCACACTAAGCTATCCCACATATACAGAACTTTGACATATTCACCAACACATTCACCATCACACTCAGTCAACCTCACATAGAAATTATTGCAACAAGTACATGTGGGTGTGTATCAGTTCATAGGTATGTATTAGGCTATTAGCCCTAGGGCCTATAGGAGTCTAGCCATACGCTACCCTGGCCTTTGACACACATGTAATTTAATTTCAGGTTCCCCTGTCAAGCAAAGCCACAGAGGTGATTCCTGGGGTGTATTTCCTATCTCCCATCCAATCATCAGGATTATTCATGACAACTGATAATGAGGAGCTTTGTTTGCTATTGATAGGTGGTTTGTTCCAGAGTACAGGATGTCTCTGCGATAGGAATCTATCCCTCTAGCATGTTCTGTTTATTGAGGTGACACAGTTTAGGTCCCTAGAGCGTGTAGCTCATAGGGATTGTGATCTGTTTATGTGGAGCATGTCCAACAGCTCTGGGTTTGACATAGCTTTGTATGTTAGGCAGAGGTCACCTCTGGGTAGGCGGTATGTGACACAGTCTAGCTGTGGTTTGTGGGACAGTCTGCATAGGGCATCTGTTTGAGGCTGGTATTACTCTTTGTGAGGTATGTCTGTGGCCTTTCCAGTTGCTGTAGATCTCTTGTGAGGTACATACCAAATGGGGCATTGTACTCTATAATGGGTTTTATGAGTGATGAGTAGAGGGGGAACACTGACCTATATTTCCCTGGATGACACACCTTATGTGATGAGGTGTGCCCTGTAGACAGATTACATGACTAGTGTGACACTGTGATTATCACAGGGAAGACTACTGTCCAACTGTGTCCCATGGTCTCTTATCACACTTTTGGTGTTAAGTAGACTACCACCTATGTGGTAGTTCATGGGTACAGAGTTTTTGCTAATGCAATTTTAACATTGAGCTTGAGTCCATGGCTTTGTCACCAGGCATCTGTCGCAGTAAATATGACTCTGTCTCTCTCTCTCTCTCTCTATATATATATATATATATATATATATATATATATATATATACACGGGTCTACTTCTGTTGGTCGACAACCCATATGACTGACACTCATTTGGCGACAGCTCATTTGATCGACAAACATTCTAGGTGGGGGGCTTCACCCCCACACCCCCCCAATGTGGGGTTCTGTGCCCCCCACACACCCCCAACTATATATAACAACTCCACAGTTGCACAACAGTGGGGAGGGGGGCAAATCCCAGGTTTTTGCCTTGAATACTTTTTGTCAGCCAAATGAGCTGTCAAGCAAATGAGTGTCAGTCATATGGGTTGTTGACCAACAGAAGTAGACCCATATACACATACATATAAACATCCATTGGTGTACATATAGATATACATATAGGCACATATACAGTCCACCTTTCATGGTGGGAATATCAATTATGTGAAGATTGTGAGTTATACAGTTATGTAATAATATTGCACAGTCTTGTGTGGAATGCATTGAAGGTGTTCTCAGCCCATGTAGCTTTAGCAGGCCTCACTGGCTGCAACACTGCAAACCTGACAAATCATACCCACAGCGTTTAACCACCACATGTCATATACCAGCACTGTATGCTGTCTTGTTTGCCACACACTACAAGCTACATAGAAATATGCACATAACAACCTTCACCAACATATATATGTCCACCCTTCACAAAGAGTTGCAGTATGTCCAGTGTTCTATGCACATGTACAGATGCTAATATATCTAACACGGAAAGATCTCTCTGTATGTGTGTGCCATACACACACAAGGTCCACACTATTGTTAGTCAGTGGACCTCACAACTGACCTGTTGGGCCTTGCTGCAACATGAACAGGTGTCACATGTGAGCACACAGTAATATTAGAAGGTGTATATATAGCTGCAAATGCTAGATTAGCATACTAGCCTGGTACAGCAGTTGCCAATGCTAAGCTACACATTAATATGGCTATCATGCATTTGTTACTCTGTCACATCCATGTTTATATAGCTGTATGTGCTACTCCCCCAAACAGCCATTGTACACACTACTGTACAGAACACAGATAACATGGATCAGATGTTTGACATTTAATGCTGAGCTACATATGTCACAGTTATATCCCACTGCACACAGCTACACACTGATTTGTCCATGGCAGTAGTTATGCAGGGCATCTGTGCATAGATATGTACTGCTGCCACATATGGATGATTCAAAGTATGTAGAATACTCTTCAAAAACATCTACTACATGCCAGTAAATACATATCTGTTACATACCTTTCCTTTGTATGTGTTTGTATTTTTCAGTTCCCTGTGTCTTTTTTTTCTGTTGCTGTTGATGTTGATGTAGATGTTGGTGTCTGTCTGTCTGTCTCTGTCTCTGTGTCTCTGTGTCTGTCTGTCTGTCTGTCTCTCTCTCTCTCCGTAACAGCAATGGAATGATTGCATGTGTGGACAGCAAGTACAGCCTGCTTTTATAGGTATCTGCACATGTGCATGTGATGGCCTCTGCACCAATTGATGGCCACCATTTGGTAATTGCATGCAGCCTGCTGTGTGGTGATTGCAGTACTCACTGTCATAGCAACCCAATGCTATAAATTGCTAAGTCAGGTAGCCATAGCCCTTTCAGCTTCCCAAAGTGGGGCCCATGCTTGTTTGCTGTGGACACCATTGTGTAAGTCAGAAGGTTGGTATACTTCTTGTATCTGAAGCTAGAGGTGTAGCCAGTGATTTGAATGTTGTACTCAGACCTGAATGTTGCCACTTCCAGTACACAGTTGTCAGTGTAGAATTGTACTCACCCCTACAAATGCTAACACAAGATACATGGGAGTATGTAGTTTGTTTTCTACTTATACAATTAGCTGCCATACATAAGTAGTTATTGAGATGTATTCATTTGGCACATGAACTGTTTGTGAACTGCTATATTGTGAATATTAATGTACTCACTTCTGCACAGTTTCTGTTTTTTGTTGACATTAGCACAGATGCTCAAGAAAACTGGACAATTCCAGTACTGAGTATGCCTACCTACATCCTTGGTGGACCCTGAACACACAGATATTTTGTACATTTGGGTGGGGATTGTCCTGCTATAATACTGTGTGGGGGTTGTAAAGTGCTGCTGTAACATTATTTACTGCTAGAATGGCTGGTTTTGTTATCACAGTCATGTAATGCAATTCCACAACAACTGCTGGTAAAGTTCCACAGAACAGGTTTTGTGTTATGGCATTCCTATCTTTCCTTTACATTTACTCATTCTGATGCATATCTACCCTCCTGTATATCTACTGTGGCTTAGTAGTATTTCATGCAGTGTAGTGTGTCCAAGGTCTGGGGTTCGAGACTGACAGAGGTGTTTTATTTTGCTGCTGAGCAGAACAAGGGCCCTCACATGCAGGGTGACTAAGGCACTTTTAAGCAGTTGTAAGCGGGTTTGCGCGAAGCTTAGCAATACTTAGCTAAGTGCACACAAGCGCACACTCCTGCAAACCCGCTAACTACTGCTTAAAAGTGCTTACTCCTGGTAACCCCCGCACTCATTTCTTTGAAAGAAAAGAAAATGAGGAGATAGGAAAGTGGTGAAAAAGAGGCACAAAGAGGGAAAGACAGTGGGGAAACCAGCTCGGGATGTGCAGGACAGGTGTAGGGAAGGTCCATAGCTGCCCATTTCTTTAACAGCAACAGCTGTGCATATGCTAGAAATTTGGAGGGAAATATGAAACCTTCCACCCCTGAGAGAGGGGTGAGGACAACAAAGTATGTTGTACTGCCAATTAAATTTCAGTTTATGTGTCCAGCGGACATGTGTGCAAAATGGGCAGCTATGTATGGGGCGTAATTTTTTATTGGGAGCAGATTGCCCTTTTTGTTTCAGGTGAGAGTGGAATGTGGGGTAGGGAAGGTGGGTATATTTGGGGAGGTAGGTTTGGGTGGTAAACAGACAAGACAAACAAGATGCATACAGAGGAGGAATATGACATGTGGTGGGTGAACACCATTGACGGGGAAGGATGTTTGGAAATCGCAAGCCCATGAGCCCACAGATGGCAACAGTGGGACTGAGATCCCCACCCATGGGCAGTCACCACTGCACCTTCACAGCCCAGAGGGTGGCTGTGCTGGGGGCTGCATAGGAGGGGCAAGCTCACCCGTGAGTGGTGCCACACATGCCTCAAGCTGGCATAGAGGATCAGCAACTGAACGCTCAATCTCCCTACGCACCACAGCCTGGACCGTTCGGAGTGTGATATGTGGCCCTCCTCCGGCCACGCTTGCATGGGGGGGATGAGCCTGATCCCCTGCAGTGTTTCCACCCAAAGGTGTAACAGGACCAATGGAGGAGGTGGTCCCGGGCTGGGCACCGGACCTGCTGGTGCCAGGTGCCATCACCAGCTGAGGTGGGACAGGTGGGTCCGCTGGGACCAGCCTTCCCATACGTTCTATGTTTAGGTGGATTTAATGACAATATGGGTTGTTAACAGCCAACAGCATTCCAAATTAGTTGTAACAACATGCAGTAGTATTCCCATTAACCCAACACACCAGAGTTCCAACAGTTGAACAGCAAGCATAACACATGCATATATAGAACAACAGTGGACATTCCAACAGCATGCAGGATTGATTTGTGGTAACAGGCCACCAAGATTGTGGTATTTGAACAGGGCACATGCATCAAAGTAAATGCAGATATTTATAAACCAATAGGACATATGTCCCAACACATGTTTTGAGATTAGACATACCCATTGATGTGTGGAATTGCATTGTTTATACACATACAGTAGGGTGTAAAAAGATACTTCCATTAACAACTTATATGTACTTATAGTTTACACTACATTCCTATTGACTGCAGGTATATATCCCTTACATGTATTATTACACTAGGCAATGTCTGTTAAATTGTGAAATGGGTTTTGCTAGTTCTTTATATACCTGACCTGTATCTGACATACAGACTGTCCAGGATGCAGATGTTACTGCTATGTATTTATATATTGTATTTATAGTTATACATCTACATATCTGGATGTGTTCCGATGACATTATCAATTATATTTTAACAGTCCCCTACATTTCTAGCAGCACACTGACATTTCTGGGGAACACAATAGCAAGCTACTCATGTGCCAGATTAACCTATACATGCCAGCCATTAACCAACAGTTGAGGACTGTATATATGCTTAACAGCTACTGGCACTCCCTTCATCCACTTTATATGGGCCTACCCAAGTGTGGGTTGACAGTGCTTAATACAACAGTACTATTTCTATAATGCAAGAGTACAACAACATATCGAGGAAAGTGACACGGACACACTCTAGGAATTATACCTTTATTAATTACATTACACACTTTTCTAGAGGCTCTCTCATTTATTTGATATTACAGTGCATGCAGAAGACTTATTCAAGACATATTATACCTTTATTAATGGGTTACAACACTCTTTTTCATGCTATCTCACTTATTTTATATAACAATACATGCATAATAATTACTAACCTGTCTGGTGGCGCAACCTTAGCAGCCTATCTGCATAGGCTTGCTGATTCGCAGCATGGACACCTGCAGCTGTGAAGCAAATGAAGTGATATTGAGACATATACCTATCCATAATATAGACTACAATAGCAATTCTTACATACTTCATTCCATGGCTACCTACTCAGTAGTGGGGCATTTTCCATCCCATGGGCCTCCTGTATCCACTGGTTCAGTCAGTCCTCCTTGCATCTCTTCAAGTCTGAATAGTGGTGTCTGACCTGCTCACCAGTCCGAGGGATGCCTGTGGCACTCGTGAGATCATGTGCTAGATGGTTCCAGGCTTCTGCTTTGTATTCAGTGCCCTGGAACTGGCCCTGCAGGAGTCTGTCATCATGATTATGGACGAGGAGCCAAACCATCACTTTTGACTCCTCAATACCCCACCATTGCGCTCGAAAGCAAGAGCCCCCTCCAACACTGGCCATGCTGCCTACAGATGGGAGCTACAACCAGTTATTGCAAGTATTCTCACCTATGCAGCTTAAATATGCCTCATTTCCCGCACTTATTTGTGATTGGCCGGTTTTGAAAAATCTCAGCTGAAAGCACACCTGCTTAGCACTGGGTAAACTTTCATTAATATGTATGTGTGTGTTGAAAGTGCTAGCATATTACAAGCTGTCATGGCTTAGTGGTTCAATACTGTGATTATGGTGCACAGTATCCCGGGTTTGAGGCCTGTCATTGCTTTTTATTTTACTGCTGGCCAGACCGGCTAGGAGGTGTGGCTGTGTTTAGCTGACTTTGCTCAACTTTGCCCAACGTTGCTCTACATTACACTACGGTGCTCTACGTTGCTCGACGTTGCACCAGTTAGTGCAGTGCACAGCTACGCACAAACATGTTTTGTTTGCGCTAGTTGGCATGATGCGCAGCTCCACACAAAGCCATTGCGCTAGTTAAAGCAGTGCTAAGCTATGAGCAATTATACTTAAATCTGCTTAATACTGGTAAACTTTGCTTAGCAATGCTTCACATTGCTTAAGATGCGTTGCTTATGCATTCATCAGTATGCATAACCAATTCACCTTCTTATATATATATATATATAAAATATCGTTCACTACTACATAGGCCATTTCAATGCTTTTTACTAAAATTTAAAAGATAAATGTCAGGAATTATTTTTCTATACAGGTTTAATACAGAAAATAGAAAGGGGAGTGGAGGGACTCGAACCGGGAATGCCTCCTCTTTGTGCGAAGGCTCTACCACTATGTTATTGTTATTTGGCGTAATATGCATATAAGTTTCTTATTATCCTCTTCGATGTCTAAACTGCTAACTGTAGCTAAGCAATGGGCAAACCAATGCAAACATGCGCAAATACGGGCAGCTATTTTGTGAATAATAAAAAAAAAAAATAAGAGTTTGACATTTTATAATTGTACAGGGGTTTTGTATGTGGGGGAGTGTAGTGTTGGGTATGTACACATTTGAGCAGACTCGTTTATGTCAGTTGACATTTGATGATTGAGGGACTTGCAGGGGCGTGGAGTTTTGGACTGCTCGGCAGTCCGACACGCCCCCTGCACTCATGCACGCTCCGTGTTAGCCTTAGAGTTGAGTCAGCGCGCCCTCATGAATATGCATGGTGCGCTGACGTCTTCCTCTTAGGCTGCAGTTTCCGTGCAAGACATATTTAGTCTTACACAGAGGATTAGTGAATCCCTGGGATACTCTAATTACTTAAGCAACTGTTCATGATTTTGCTTGCATCAGTGAAATTACCCTGACTAAACTTAAAGGCATACTTCCCTTGAATATGTAATGTACACAATAACATGTTGTAAGCCACAATAATAAGTACATTCAAGATAAAAATATTAATAATAGTACTAATAATGAACATAATAATATAAAACATACTTAAAAATAATAAAAACCAGCAAAAATAATAAAAATCACTCGTTTGCAGGTCCTTGTGTCCACAACAAAACTGTAACAAAGTATCCAAAAACAACAAGAGGACACAGGATAGGCTCTAGGTTATAAAACTTTAATCTTGCACAAGCACTTTCACATCTGCTTCTTCATGTGTATAAAAACAAACTGAAACCAATCATACTTTTAAACATTGCTAAAAGCATCACATGACTGTAATTCATCACATGACTATATACAATCCATTACTATAGAGTATTAAAGCTGTATAGTGACCACAAAATAATAAAATACTAAGAAAACATCCTAAAATGTATATTTATATACTTATACATCATAAATACACAATATTAACATACATATTCTTAAAATAAACTACTTTACCTGCATAGAGGTCTGGCCTTTAACTTTGGTCTCAATGGTGTTTGTTCATTGAGACCATGTCCCATATCAGCTGTAAATAAAACTATCCATCTAGCTTCCAGTTCCTCTGTTTTGTTGCGCATGCCTCCCCCCCCCAACTCACAAAACTCCTAGCAATACCCATAAATGTAAATGTATGTTGACTGTTAGTATTCATAACATGTTTGGCCAAGGCATTACTTCTACTCTGTTTTCCTATGTGATAAATATGCTCTCTAATCTTCTCCTTGAGTATACGGTCTGTTTTCCCAATATAAAATTTCTTGCATGTTATGCAATATGCAAGATACACTATATGGTGTGTATCACACATAGCTTGTACTTTAAATTTATATAGCCAGTCCTGATCTGGATGCAAAAACTCATTGCTTATATCTATATAACCACAGTATGAGCATTTGCCACAAGGCTTAGTTCCCATTTCACCCATAGGTGTTTTCATTTCTCTGGGTATAAATAAACTTCAAAGACTTTTGATTCCTAAACAAAAATGTAGGTTCATTCTCTATCCATTTTGTGATCGCCTTATTGGTGGTCAGTATCCCCCAATGTTTGCATATAATATTCATAAAAGACCCCACATCACTGGAAAAACATAATGGCACTTTTAACTTGGGTATGGCACCACTGGTCCCTTTTTCTTCAGACCATCTATCCGAATAATAAGGTCTGGCCTTAGTATGTTGCAAATTAACTACTTCTTGTGCCTGATTCTGTATATCTCTCTCCTCATAGCCTCTGGCCAGTAATTCATTCCTTGTGTTATTTAATTGTTGATAAAAATCTGCATCCCTCATGTTCAACCTAGACGCTCTGAAAACCTGATTCCTAATAACATCGTCAAAGACATAAGTAGGATACATACTTCCTCTGTTTTAAAGATGGTTAACATGACATTCCTTCCTGTGCAAACATGTGTTTATACTCCCTTTTTCAACATTTACTTGAACAAACAACAAGTTTATTCTCTCATATGAAACAACAGATGTAAATCTCAAGAAAGTGGTGGTTGCATTCAAGTACATGAGAAATTTCAGGAACTCCTCTTCTGTCCCAACCCATAAAATAAAGACATCATCTACAAATCTATGAGAAAACAGTACATTGTCTTGATACGGGCCACTCAATAAATATTCATGCTCCCATAATTTCCAGCCCATTTAGATACATGCCTCCACACATAAGCACACACTCACATTTCAAATCCTGATGAACAATGCATGTTCTGTTTGCGCTAGTTGGCATGATGCGCAGCTCCACGCAAAGCCATTGCGCTAGTTAAAGCAGTGCTAAGCTATGAGCAATTATACTTAAATCTGCTTAATACTGGTAAACTTTGCTTAGCAGTGCTTCACATTGCTTAAGATACGTTACTTATGCACTCATCAGTATGCATAACCAATTCACCTTCTTAGATATATATATAAAATATCGTTCACTACTACATAGGCCATTTCAATGCTTTTTACTAAAATTTAAAAGATAAATGTCACAAATTATTTTTCTATACAGGTTTAATACAGAAAATAGAAAGGGGAGTGGAGGGACTCGCACCAGGAATGCCTCCTCTATGTGTGAAGGCTCTACCACTATGCTATTGTTATTTGGCTTAATTTGCATATAAGTTTCTTATTATCCTCTTCGATGTCTAACCTGCTAACTGTAGCTAAGCAATGGACAAACCCACACAAACACGCGCAAATACGGGCAGTGTACAGGGGTTTAGTATGTGGGGGAGTGTAGTGTTGGGTATGTATACATTTGAGCGGACTCGTTTATGTCAGTTGACATTTGACGATTGAGGGACTTGCAGGGGCGTGGAGTTTTGGACTGCTCGGCAGTCCGACATGCCCCCTGCACTCGTGCACGCTCCATGTTAGACTTTGAGTTGAGTCAGCGCGCCCTCATGAATATGCATGGCACGCTGACGTCTTCCTCTTAGGCTGCAGTTTCCGTGTAAGACATATTTAGTCTTACACAGAGGATTAGTGAATCCCGGGGATACTCTAATTACTTAAGCAAATATTCATGATTTTGTTTGCATCAATGAAATTACCCTGACTAAACTTAAAGGCATACTTCCCCTGAATATGTAATGTACACAATAACATGCTGTAAACCACAATAATAAGTACGTTCAAGATAAAAATTTTAATAATAGTACTAATAATAAACATAATAATATAAAACATACTTAAAAATAATAAAAACCAGCAAAAATAATAAAAATCACTCGTTTGCAGGTCCTTGTGTACACAACAAAACTGTAACAAAGTATCCAAAAATAACAAGAGGACACATGATAGGCTCCAGGTTAGAAAACTTTAATCTTGCACAAGCACTTTCACATCTGCTTCTTCATGTGTATAAAAACAAACTGAAACCAGTCATACTTTTAAACATTGCTAAAAGCATCACATGACTATAATTCATCACATGACTATATACAATCCATTACTATAGAGTATTAAAGCTGTATAGTGACCACAAAATAATAAAATACTAAGAAAACATCCTAAAATGTATATTTATATACTTATACATCATAAATACACAATATTAACATACATATTCTTAAAATAAACTACTTTACCTGCGTAGAGGTCTGGCCTTTAACTTTGGTCTCAATGGCGTTTGTTCATTGAGACCATGTCCCATATCAGCTGTAAATAAAACTATCCATCTAGCTTCCAGTTCCTCTGTTTTGTTGCGCGTGCCCCCCCCCCCAACTCACAAAACTCCTAGCAATACCCATAAACTTAAATGTATGTTGACTGTTAGTATTCATAACATGTTTGGCCAAGGCATTACTTCTACTCTGTTTTCCTATGTGATAAATATGCTCTCTAATCCTCTCCTTGAGTATACGGTCTGTTTTCCCAATATAAAATTTCTTGCATGTTATGCAATATGCAAGATACACTATATGGTGTGTATCACACATAGCTTGTACTTTAAATTTATATAGCCAGTCCTGATCTGGATGCAAAAACTCATTGCTTATATCTATATAACCACAGTATGAGCATTTGCCACAAGGCTTAGTTTCCATTTCACCCATAGGTGTTTTCATTTCTCTGGGTATACATAAACTTCAAAGACTTTTGATTCCTAAACAAAAATTTAGGTTCATTCTCTATCCATTTTGTGACCGCCTTATCGGTGGTCAGTATCCCCCAATGTTTGCATATAATATTCATATAAGACCCCACATCACTGGAAAAACATAATGGCACTTTTAACTTGGGTATGGCACCACTGGTCCCTTTTTCTTCAGACCATCTATCCGAATAATAAGGTCTGGCCTTAGTATGTAGCAAATTAACTACTTCTTGTGCCTTTTTCTGTATATCTCTCTCCCCATAGCCTCTGGCCAATAATTCATTCCTTGTGTTATTTAATTGTTGATAAAAATCTGCATCCCTCATGTTCAACCTAGACACTCTGAAAACCTGATTCCTAATAACATCGTCAAAGACATAAGTAGGGTACATACTTCCTCTGTTTTAAAGATGGTCAACATGACATTCCTTCCTGTACAAACATGTGTTTATACTCCCTTTTTCAACATTTACTTGAACATACAACCAGTTTATTCTCTCATATGAAACAACAGATGTAAATCTCAAGAAAGTGGTGGTTGCATTCAAGTACATGAGAAATTTCAGGAACTCCTTTTCTGTCCCAGCCCATAAAATAAAGAGATCATCTACAAATCTATGAAAAAACAATACATTGTCTTGATACGGGCCACTCAATAAATATTCGTGCTCCCATAATCTCCAGCCCATTTAGCTACATGCCTCCACACATATGCACACAGCCGCATTTCAAATCCTGATGAACAATGCAGCAGATAAAAATCTAAACATCACCACAAGGAATCCAACTCCAACCAGTCAGACATGTCAAAACTCCCTGCTCACGTCAAACATTACAGTTCGGTGCGAGGAGACACAAAACCTAGAGTAGTGTTCCATTTGTACTGGGAAAGCATTGCATACACATGTACAATCTCTTTGTTTATTTGACCGAGTTATTCATTTAACATCTTCTTACTAAACCTTCTTCTTTTTAATTATCTTACATTTCTTGCAGTTGAGGTGCTCAGGAACGACATGAGTTTTGAAAACTCACCTCTGCTTTTTAAATTATCTGTGCCAAACATGCAGTGTGTATTTAAGTTGAAACAAATGTTATTTTTTCTTTGACCTTGATACATGAGCCCCCTTTTTTTTTAAAAACTCTGTCTAATTTGGAAAGTACTCGCTGAAAAGTTCAACTAGGTCTTGAACTGAATTCCAAAGCTCAAAACTTACAATAAATCCTAACCAAATACAACTTTCTGAATGCTCACTTGAAAACTGAAAGTGTATTTTGTGCAGGACAACCCACCACAACTGCAAACATACAAAAGAAAAGTTATGTCTCCTCATCTAAATTAAGATTATTGACTCCAAGCCACTACTATCTGAGAATAAAATTTTGTCATTTAAATTTAGGGCAATTGTCTACAAAGCATAACCTTTAGATTATTCATTGTGAGAAATTCCAAGAATTACTTTAAGTAAAGCAATAATTTGCAATGTCTCCTGTGGACTTATAATGGATGACAAACAAATGTTGGGCCTACCTAAATAAACTGTTTTCCGTGTTGGTCATCCGCTTTCAGCTCATGTATCACACTGAAGAGGAACACTTTGGGGCACATTCTCCAACCTCTGATGATATCTTTTCAGTAACTGCTAAAGGATAAGTGGTTGAGCATTTATCATCGTTTTTAAAAGTTTAAAAAGTAATGTTTGGCAGAGTGGTCTAAGAGAATGTGCCACAGTCTTAAACCCCACAGCAGTCTAGGTTTGATTCCCGGGGGGGGGGGGGGTTGTATAATGATTAACGTGTTTATCTCACAGTCACAGAATATATGATTTGATTCTCACAACTGAAAGGGAAATTGCATAGGCTTAAAATGGCCCACAAGGACTACTAACCTAGCACTTACCTATAAACATGTTTTACTGGGGTTCTTATTCTCCTTCAGCTAACATCATATAGAAAATATTGCTCAAATAGACAATGAATCACTAACCTCACAAGTGATATTTATGTTTCCATTGACAGTATGCTTTGAACTTTAACCTCACCTTGGTGTATGAACGTGAATATGAATCACACTAAAGCAGGAAGAAACAAGCTCAACAATGGAACACTCAACCTAAACCAAGTTAATCATTCAAAACAACTCTATCAGATTTTTAAGCAAGTTTGAGCAATCAAGTTTAATGTTAGATTTAAAGACACAGTATGACCGTTTAATTAAAGATGATGATGCTATAGAATTAGGTTAACTTGTATTTTGTTATGTGAAATAAATATTACAGTTGTGGTTATTGGTAACAGAAGAAAAATGATTCACTGTATTAAATAACTACACATACTTGCACATAAAGATACCTGTAAGGTCTGTCAGTTAGAGCAGAGGATTAAGGTGCTAAGCTCTTAATAAGCTACTTCCTGTAGTCAAGGGTATAGGGTTTGATTCTTTATGGCCTTAATGAAAAAGCTTACCTAGACTCTGCCACAACTTGCTGTAAGGGAAAGGTTAGTTTGCTTTCGTTTTCTTGTATTTTGCATCACTTTATTTCCGTCTTCTATTTTGTATACTATGATTTGTTTTCTTTCTTTTACTTGCATCCTGCTTTTAATTGCATATTAAAACTAGGAGAGACACCACAGCTGTGCCTTTTTTGAGTCACACAGAATTATTTTCCTACAATTCCACACTAGTGCTGTTGTGTTCTTAAATACATTTGTCTTTCTAGTTGTCTGCCCCTTATGTTAATTTGACCACATATCTCCTTCATTCTCCCTTTTTATTGGCTGTTGTGACTAACATCAAATTTATCATTTTGTGAAATCACTTCCCTTCAACTATTTAAATTTTTTGGCTATGCCACTGTATTCCATAGAACCAGAAAACAAAATGCCCACCCCTTTCAATCTATCTTGCTCTTTTAAAATTAGTGACTCGCCACTTAGACAGCTAAAGCATAAGTTATCTCACTTTCATATCTCACTGTTTAGTGTAATCTGCAGTGCTTTGGATATTAACCCATTTTTTCCATCTTACATTAAAATCGGCAAAATCTATTGCAAGACCACCAATTACTGGAAAGCCCATATTCTGCCTGTCAGTAGTCATGTTAGGATTAGTGCTTCTGTTTTGCTCCTGGTGAGAGAAGGAGCACAGTGACATTATTTCCTGGAGGCTGCTAATCACTGGAAAGCCTAATAACTGCTTCATAGATGACAGCTTGGAATTTTGTGTTTATATTCTGCACCTGGTGATAGAAGAAACAGAGTGCATTGATTACTGACTGTTTCTGGTTGAGCAGTGAGTATCTGTGTTTGATGTTGCTAATTGGTCTGGTTGCTATTTAAAGCATCAATCAGGAAAAGGCTACAACAAGCCTACTAATCCTTGCATCGTCTGGAGCAAGATTGTGGATCAACAAACAGGCTGTGGCCTGCTTCTCATCTTGGTACTGGTGATAATGTTTTGCTTCTGGTGAGAGAAGAAGCAAAGGAGCAATGTACCCCAGCAGAGTAAAGCTGTTGTGAGACCAGCACTAGTAGTAGCCAGGCAGAAGCCATTCATGGGACTCCCCTGTTTTCATCATTCTTGACAAGTTAATTCTTTGTTTTAAGTATGTTCTGCTTGATTGGTTTGTAATTTCACAATATCTGCCTAAATACTTCATACTTACATTTTCAGGATCTGCTTATTAGTTTACCCTCAAGTGTTTGGCAGTGACCTGTATGGATATGGACTTTCCCCACTATCTCCATTGCCACTTTGGTGGATATGGGCATCCTGTGGCAATGTAGAAATTGTTTCATGTTTACTGACAACCAGTTAATTCTCGAAAGAAAATATATGGTATGTGAGAGATGTATTTACACAATGTCACTGGAGGCAAAGCTCTCACATAAAAGTACTCCTAATGTCAATAAGGTTGTCACATTGCACTGGTCACACACAATTCAAAGCAGACATATAGACCCACATATGCTGAGGCACTTAAATGTAACCTTGCTAAACCCAAAAGACCTCCTAGATGAAGTACACATAATAAATACCATCAGCAGCCCCAACTGCCCTCTTTCAAAGCAACACCCATGTCAATACATACAGCCACATCTGACTGAGCCTCTACTTCTAAGCCCATAAGGCAAGTCACTACACAATCCAGCATTCTGGCCATTGGAGACTCCATCATGAGACACACTGATGTCCCTCTCACCAGGTTGAGTAAGGAGGATCACGGTCTGTTGCTTACCAGGGGCTACGATCTGCATGCAAAAGTAGCAGTATTACTCAGTCATAGCCCATGTTGGTGTAAAGGACTTCAGATGTACCACCCTAGACTATATGAAGAGAGACATCCTGGAGCTCTTGGAATATTTGTCCCAGTCTGGTATGAGCCTAGCATTGAGCAGCATTTTATCTTCCCCAAGGATGATGCCACAATATGAACAAAAGATGACGGGCTTTAATAATTGGCTTAGTTTCTGGTGTCATTCTAAGGGGAGTGCAATATCTGTCCACATGGAAGGAGATGGTCAACAGACCATGCTGCATTGTGAGGGATGGTCTGCACCTCTCCCCTCTAGGCTTCTGAATATTAGCTACAACATTGTCTTCCTCCATAGTGCCTTCTTTAGGCAATGCCAAACTGAATGTACTTCCAACATAGCAAATCAAAATCAAGAAAACCTAAAGGTATTACTGCTCAATGCTAGGAGTCTAAACAAACAAAAAAAAAAAACTCCACTCCCTAGAAGTTCTCTTCACCCTAGAAAATGCTGACATCTGTATGGTCACCAAAACATGGTTTAAAGCCATGGAGAGCACACAGACAGTGCAAGGTTACAATTCCTTCCATATGTTTAGACCAGCTATTACACAGACAGGGACTAAAGTTAGAGTTGTCTCAGTTTACCTCAGAGATAAATATACCTCAAGGCTGGTCAAAAAAGATAAGGCACTAGAGCTGCTCTATGTTCAAATCACCAGAGGCAAAATCAAATACCACTTTCTTGCAAGCTATAGATCCCCCTCTATGACCTAGGAAACACATATCATGTATTAAAAGTTATTGAAAACACTCACCATCCAACCCAATAACATATTCATGGGCAACTTCAATTACCTCAGTATTAACTGGGAGTCCTATATGACACCAAACATACAGGCACAGAGATTCCTGGATTTTGTAAACACAAACTCACTGGACCAGACTGTCAATAAACCAACCAGGGGTGCAGCTATACTGGACCTGGTCCTCACTAATATGGGAGACTGCTGCATACCCCCAGGTATAATGTCTTCCCTGATAAAGCCAGACAACAAAATGGTCTCCTTTAAAGTAAAAATAAAACCTGGACCTCCAGCTAATCCTGGAATATTCAGGAACTACTCTAAGGCTAACTTCCTGCTATTAAGTGATAAACTGGCAAAATGCAAGCCCCCATAAACCCTGAGAACACTACTGCTTATGCAGAACTGTTCACAGAGACCCTATACAAGCATGTTAATAGCTGTATATAGACAGTTGTACCCAGGTCTGTGTTACATTATCGAGCAATGAAAAGAGCGAACGCTCTTTCATTGAACTTGAAAGGTCGACACTACTAAACAGCGAAGACACGGAACAGTGATTTTTTTTCACAGGGAAAAAAAATCACTTCTCTGCAAAAAAAAAAAAAAAATAATAATAATAATCAAACACAAAATAAAGTAGCGGGCTTCACCCCCCACCCCTCTACTTAGATATAACAACTGTGAGATCGCACCATAGTAGAGGAAATTTCAAAGTCCCGAAGATGACCTACCGATTTTTTTTCCCTGTTAATTCACTTTTTAGTGCTGTTGACTTTTACAGTTCGATAAAAAAGCGTCCGCTCTTTTCATCGTTTGATAATGTAACATAGACCCATTGTACCAACCAGGAAGAAGTACAGAACTAACTCAAAAACAAGCTACCCTGGTGGAATCACAAAATCAATAGTTTTTTTTTTTAACAGAAGAAGATAATCATGGCAAAAATTAGGAGGTGCAGCACCCAGCAAGATAAAAACACTCTCATCAAACTAAATGAACAACTCAGAGAACAAATAAATTCTATCAAAACCAAATTTGAGGTAAATTTGGCTGCCCAGGCCAAGAACAACTACAAGGCATTCTTTAGCTATGTCCGCAACCTTAAAAGCAATACAGAATTGTGTGCAGAGGTAATTGTAAATGGAGCCACCTATACTGAGACAAAAGATATAGTAAATCTACTGGCTGATAAATTCATCTCCATCTTTACCCCTCTCTCTCCCTCAGCCTTCCCTCAGCAAATGCCATCAAATATAATTTCCCCTGCTGGGAAGAGGTAATTAATTCTCTGTCTAAGGCAAAAATACTGCATCAGTGGGCCCAAACAGTATCCCAGGATGTCTTCTAAATAGCACGAAACATGACCTATCAAGTCCTCTGGAATTGCTATTTAACTGTTACCACCAAACAGGCTTCATGCCTCATGAATAGGGAACAGAAACAGTCAAAGGTGGGCCATTCCACCTACAGTCTCTGGAAACTACAGATCCATACGTTTCACTAGTCTTTCATGCAATGCCATGGAAATGATCAGTAATGATATAGTAAACCTCCAGACACTGGACCCAACCCAGTTTAGTTCCATCAAGGGGAGGTCATGTCTACTCAACCTGGTGGACTTCTTTGAGAAGGTCACCAAAGCAATGGATGAGGGCAAAATGGTTCACACTGCCTACCTTGACCTAGCCAAGGCATTTGGCACAGTACCACACTCGGGCATTATTGACAAACTCATGAGGTTAAGTACAAACCCAGTTGTCACCCGGTTGATAGCCAGATGGCTCACAGATAAGACCCAAGAAGTTAGAATTAGGGAGTCGACCTCTACAAAGAGGCCAGTCACAAATGTAGTCCCTAAGGGATCCATCCTTGGACTGCTCCATTTTGGCATTTACTTCACTGACATCAAGGCTAATGTCAATGGTCTCTGGCTGACTAAATTTGCAGATGATTTCAAATTAGGAGCTGTCATTGAATCCCACATTGACACAAATGTTCTCCAGGAATGGCTGACACAGACAAACAGCTGGTGTCAGAGCCATGGACTAAGACTAAATGACAAAAAATGCATAATAATATCCTTTGAGAAGTCATCCACCCCTGGTGACTATCTTATTGACAATACACCCCTTAGAGTGGACTCAGTAGTCAGGGAATTAGGGACCCACATAGTAATCTAGCCATTGACCATCACGTGTCTGCAGTAGATAGAAATCATTCTGTGTTGTGCAACTTATAAACAAAGGTATGGCATCTAGGTCCAAGGACATCATTGTTCCACTATATTCAGCATTCATTAGACCTGTCACTGAGTACAGTGCCACCTTTGGTATGTACCTAACCAGGCATATCTAACAATTGGAATGTCCACAGAGGTTCCTCACTAAAAGAATACAGGGCATAAGTAAAATGTCCTGTGCAGACTGCCTCAAGGCCCTATCCCTGTATTCTGTCTCCTACAGGTTGTTAAGGGGAGATCTATGCCTGGCATACAGTGCATTGTCAGACCCAACTTTGGTGGAGCACCTGCATATCCACAAAACAAATAGCACCAGAATTACCCATAGTAAAGACTTAAACCTTTGCCTGTGATATAAAAAGACCTGCAGGAGAGACAGATATGTATCCCAGATACTACCCCTTCTCTGGAACAGACTCCCCATTCATGTGAAGCAGAATTCCACCCTAGCCCAATTCAAGTTTAACTCGGACAACTGGATGGGGAACAAGAAATTAATCTCTGGTTTGGCACCTATATCTCTGATGGACACAGGCAACCTGTAAATGGTTCATCTCCCACTCCCCTGCTTGCAAATGTTTCATCTCCCAATTCCCTGCTTACGCTTAACAAGAGTACCAGAACTTGTCAGAGATTTGGGATGCATGGCTAGGCTTAAAAAGGCCCTTGTGGTCGTCAGCCTAGTAAACACCTACAAATGTATGAACCCATATCTATATACGTGTGTTTGTATACATGTATAAATATATATGTATGTATATCGGAAATGCTTGAACAACTGTAACTTCGACACATATCAATAAGCTTTTATGCATGATCTGTGGCTATTCCTCAGAACATGCACACTTTAAAACAGCATTTGTACAGGAGGGCAAGCCCCCCTGCTGCCACAACTCATTCTGTTAATTATTTATTAAAACTCTGAGATCATAAAGGCCTTAGGGAAACAGCATATTCCCAACTTTGTGGATTGTCCTATCTCAAACAATTGGTGACCATTTGTTTGTTGATCAAAATGTGTTGGCAAAACACAGGTCACTTTTAGTTTAAATTGATTAAATGCAATCAACCTGTGTGTATGTGTGTGTGTGTGTGTGTGTGTGTGTGTGTGTGTGTGCAAATATTCTAAAGTAACTATGATAAACCAGGATCATAATATAAAGATAATAGAAGAATAACAATGTTTCCACATTCCTTTTTAAGGAGATATTGTTAAATCATTTCAGTTGTCTTACATTTTTTCTTGACAGGGAAATTAAACTGAAGAGACTGAACTCTCTAAAAGGAATGCAGAAGGTCAGATGGTAGTGGATTTTGCGAAAAGGATGGATATGGCTGTGGTGAATATGTATTTTAACAAGAGGGAGGAGCATAGGGTGACATATAAGAGTGGAGAAAGATGCACACAGGTGGATTATATCTTATGTAGGAGGGCCAGTTTGAAGGAGATTGGAGACTGTAAAGTGGTGGCTGGAGAAAGTGTAGTTAGGCAGCATAGGATGGTGATTTGTAGGATGATGTTGGTGATCAAGAAGAGGAGGAGGAGTGTGAGGGCAGCACCAAGGATCAAATGGTGGAAATTGAAAAAGAGTAATTGTGAGGTGGAGTTCAGGGATGAGTTAAGACAGGCACTGGGTGGCAATGAAGAGTTACCAAATAGCTGGGTAACTACAGCAGAGCTAGTAAGGGAGATGGCTAGAAAGGTGCTTGGTATCACATCTGGACAGAGGATGGACGACAAGGAGACATGGTGGTGGAATGAGGAAGTACAGAAGAGTACACAGGCAAAGAGGTTGGCAAAGAAGAAGTGGGATTGTCAGAGAGATGAAGAAAGTAGGCAGGAGTATAATGAGATGAGGTACATGGCAAAGAGAGAGGTTGTGAAGGCTAAGGATAAGGCATATGAAGAGTTGTATGAAAGGTTGGACACTAAGGAGGGAGAAAAGGACCTGTACCAATTGGCTAGTCAGAGGGACCGCGCTAGGAAAGATGTGCAGCAGGTAAAGGTGATAAAGGATAATGAGGGAAACATACAAGTGAGGAGAGTGTGTTGAGGAGATGGAAAGAGTACTTTGAGGGATTGATGAATGAAGAGAATGAGAGGGAGAGAAGGTTGGATGATGTAGGGATAGTGAATCATGAAGTACAATGGATTAGCAAGGAGGAAGTAAGGATAGCTATGAAGAGAATGAAGACTGGAAAGGCTGTTGGCCCAGATGACATACCTGTGGAAGCATGGAGGTGTTTAGGTGAAATGGCAGAGGGGTTTTTAACCAGATTGCTTAATAAAATCTTGGAAAGTGAGAGGATGCCTGAGGAATGGAGAAAAAGTGTTTTGGTACCGATTTTTAAGAATAAGGGTGATGTGCAGAGCTGTAGTAACTACAGAGGGATTAAATTGATCAGTCACAGCATGAAGTTATGGGAAAGAGTAGTGGAAGCTAGGTTAAGAAGGGATGTGATGATTAGTTAACAGCAGTATGGTTTCATGCCGGGAAAGAGCACTACAGATGCGATGTTTGCTCTGAGAGTGTTGATGGAGAAGTACAGAGAATGTCAGAAGGAGTTGCATTGTGTTTTTCTAGACTTGGAGAAGGCATATGACAGGGTGCATAGAGAGGAGTTGTGGTATTGTATGAGGAAGTCAGGAGTGTCAGAGAAGTATGTAAGAGTGGTACAGGATATGTACAAGGGTAGTGTGACAGTGGTGATGTCTGCGCTGGGAGTGACGAATGCATTTAAGGTGGAGGTGGGTTACATCAAGGATCAGCTCTGAGCCGTTTCTTATTTGCAATGGTGATGGACAGGTTGACAGATGAGATCAGACAGGAGTCCCCATGGACTATGATGTTTGCAGATGACATTGTGATCTGTAGTGAGAGTAGGGAACAGGTGGAGGAGACCCTGGAGAGATGGAGATATGCTCTAGAAAGAAGAGGAATGAAGCTTCAGCAGGACTAAGACAGAATATATGTTTGTGAATGAGAGGGAGGATAGAGGAATGGTGAGGATGCAAGGAGTAGAGGTGGTGATGGTGGATGAGTTTAAATACTTGGGGTCAGTAGTTCAGAGTAATGGTGAGTGTGGAAGAGAGGTGAAGAAGAGAGTACAGGCAGGATGGAGTGGGTGGAGAAGAGTGTCAGCAGTGATTTGTGACAGATGAGTACCTGTAAGAGTGAAAGGGAAGGTCTACAAGAGGGTAGTGAGACCAGCTATGTTATATGGGTTGGAGACAGTGGCATTGACAAAAAGGCAGGAGTTTGAGCTGGATGTGGCAGAGTTAAAGATGTTAAGATTTGCACTGGGTGTGACGAGGGTGGACAGGATTAGGAATAAGTATATTAGAGGGTCAGCCCAGGTTGGAAGGTTTGGAGACAAAGCCAGAGAGGCAAGATTACATTGGTTTGGACATGTGCTGAGAAGGGATGTGGAGTATATTGGGAAAAAGATGGTAAGGATGAAGCTACCAGGTAACAGGAAAAGAGGAAGGCGTAAGATAAGGTTTATGGATTGATGGTAAGAGAGGACATGCAGGTGGATGGTGTGACAGAGCAAGATGCAGAGGACAGGAAGAAATGGAAACAGGTGATCTGCTGTGGTAATCCCTAATGGGAACAGCCGAAAGAAGAAGATATATATGGGTCCCCATCAGAAGCAAGAGTTTTCAGTAACTCAAAATTCATATCGTTGAGATAATATGATCAAATTTCTGAAAACTCATAGCTTTTGTATGCAGATTTCTGTAAAATACAGATGGGGGAAGTCACCCTTTTTCCCACTGTAGTGCGATCTTGCAACTGGTATAGATGGTATGGAGAGGGGTGTGGGGGGAAGCTGGGGTGTGTGTGTGTGGGGGTGCTGGGAGTCACCCGCCCTAGAAAAAGTTGAAAAAAGGTAGCTTTTAAATTTTTGAAGTTCAAATATTTGGAAACTAGATCATGTCATCTTGACAATATGAATTTTGAGTTTCTGAGAACTCAAGCTTCTGACATAGACCCATATATATATATATATATATATATATATATATATATATATATATATATATATATATATATATATATATATGTGTGTGTGTCTGTGTGTGTGTGTGTGTGTGTGTGTGTGTGTGTGTGTGTGTGTGTGTGTGTGTGTGTGTGTATATATATATATATATATATATATATATATATATATATATATATATATATATATAGGTCTATTTTGTTTCATTGAAAGCTCATTTCATTGAATATGAATTCACCCTGACCAAATCGCTGAAAGCTCAAATAACTGAAAACTCATTTCACCAAATCTCATTTCACTGAAGTGAAGTACTGGCACTGTGTAGAGTACTGTAAGGCAAGTAAAAGGTATATGGCCTTTTCCCCACCATAGTGCGATCCTGGAGTTAGTATATAGAGTTGGGGGGGTGCAGCCCCTCACCTAGTTTGGTTTTATATTATATTTTACCCAAAGCTTCAAAACAATACATTTTAAACCATAGACATGCATACCTACAACACCAATGACTAATTCTTTCCAGCAGACAATATATACACAAATTAAGTGGGGGCTACACCCCTGACACCCACAAATGAAAATTGTACAAGTAATTGTACTTCATTTGTTTATTTATACTTCAGTTTTATGATCAGTAGAAGTTACTGATTTTCAGTTAGATCTTCTGAGTTGTCTCTTAAGACTTATTCCTGATCAGTCCATTGCTTCAGATGTAGACCTAATATTATTGGATTAGACACAAGTACCTACTTCATCCATAGAGTTAAATATCCTTGGCTCATTTTGCAGACAGATCTATATTCTAATTGCTATAGGCATATGAACTTTGCATTTTTATTCAGTTCCTTTATGAGCCCTTTTTTCGGAATCCTTGCTGGAATCTTCATACATTTGATTATTTTGTCTCCAGCTTTAGGCGAGGGGTCTGATAATGCAGTTTTTAAAATTGGAAATGAGTTTAATAATAATTGTTCTCAGTGGAGCCCCTTTCTTACTTGATGGTCTGGACAATTTTGTGATTTGTGAGCTCTCTTAATGTCATGAGACAATGTTTCCAGTAGATTCAAGTTTTTAGGAATCTAAATTACAAGAATGTTTATCATGTTTCTTCCTTCCATATTTTCTGGTACTCCATAGATCCTTAGATTGACCATCCTATATCTCCTTTGTAAAGCATCCACTTTTATAAATAATCACATATTTTGTTTTTGCATAAATTTATTGAGTCTTCTTTATGTTTCACTAGTATTCATTTAAAGCATCATCATTGTTTTTGATTTTTATATTCTGTTTAACTATGTCTTTAAAGAAGTTTATTTTCTTTAAGTCCATCTGCTGTCCAGTTTATCAATTTTTAATGAAATCGTCTGGATATTTGTAACCAACGTTTGTAATTCTTTCTTTATTTCCTCTGATAAAGTCACGGAGTGATTCATTTCTGCTGAATACAGTGTTGACTTGACTTATTTGACAGGAGTTTGTGATGGAAAATATATAAAAAAGGATCTAAATGTAAATTCAGATAAAACTAAATAACTATTTAAAATAAAAGAAAATGAAATCTGGATAGTTAGGAATAATAACAAAAAAATGCCTTTCTTACTAACAGCCCACCATCTTGGCCACACCCCAGTGTATCATACTGCATGCATCATGATTGGCCACACCCTAATGTATCACACTGCGTCCATCATGATTGGTCACACCCCAGTGTATCACACTGCTTGCACCACCAGTTATTCACTATCAGGATATGAAAGTGAATATTCAGGTTTGTTGTATTTTTTATCTCAATAATGCTGCAAGCCAGTGAGACTGCATAGATTCATTACAGTATTAAGAAACCATGATTTGCACTACCATTTATAAATGTTTACAATAACTGAAGATATTTATGAAAAACATCTGTATTGCCTTTGATGTGGGTTGTAACTGAAAAAGATCCTGAGACACACTATCATTTACAAGGGTTTAACAGAAAGACGTTGTGTTGGTGGATGTCAGAAATTAAAACAAAAAATGTTATACATAAAAACCTGTCTTTGAGTTAAAGTGCAGCACTTGCACAGAACTGATAACTATCAAACATTTTTCCAGTTCTATCTTACATATGTTGTATTGTGCATATCTTACATTCTGCGGCATGGTACATAAGTGAATAGAAGTGCTCCCTCACTTCTGTTTGTTCACTGGTTGTATAACTAGTTGTGATGCCTTTTGTACGGTGTTTTCTTGTCTTCTTTGAGTCATTGTGCATGCTGCCCACATACTCAGATTCCTTCCAACTTTCCACATGCATACCAATAAGTAAATTTAAAAGCCCCTATCATATTTACAGATACATGACTACTATCAGTGAGTGAGTCTGTGTGTGTTGTGATGGGCTGTCATCCTGCCTTGTTCGCTGTTTTCTCCCTGGTCTTTGTAGGGATGGGTGTTAGGTTCCACTGAACACTGAGTAAGAGAAACCTGGTTTTAGAGGGTACAAATGTATATGGTCCTGCTGCACATTTGTCCTTATTTACATGTCTGAGTTAAGTAGTGAGAAATTAAACTAACAAGGTAATACAAATGGGATAAATGACATGAACTATTGCAGTTCTATGAATGAATGCCTCACACTCTGTAATCTTCTAAGCAATATAGTATGTGAACAATTCTATAAATAATTAAAAATACAGAAAAGCAACAGCAGGAAAACTGGACACTAAAGTATGAAAACATGCAAAACCTATAACATTGTTTCCATAATGAAAAAACAATATTAGAACCTTCTGAAGTTCAGTCTTGCTTTGAAAAGTAGGTGACAAGGTTTTTGAGGGATAAGTGAAGTCTTAATATTCTGTGAAATAGCTGAGAAATAGCAGAATCGCTGCTTCCATTTGAAGTGACACCAGTCTTTTTGAAACAATTAGTGTTGTAAATACATTACTTTGATGTCCTAATTTGTGTATACAGTTTGATGTAAAACCAGCAAAGTAGAATTTCTATGTACAGTGTTTATATAAGTTAGTGAAACAATCTTAACAGAAAGAATTATACAAAGCCTTTATCAAAACAAGTGTCATGGCCATTTTGAAAGGAATGGTTTAAACTGAAAAGGCAGCAGTTAAGAAACAAATCCATCAAGCTAGCTGCTGCCTCATTTTTAATGCTTAAAGTCTCAAATTACAAAGTGCAAAGCTATTATCTTATAATTAATTCTTAAATGAAGTAAAATGCAAGCTACATAAAATCACATTGGAAAAATACTTTCATCTTACAAACCAAAACTGAAAATGCAAATGCATTTAAAGAGAGAGAAACTCAGTTTTGAATTGTATTTTAATGCTGCGATTTTTCAGTTTAAAACTGCTGAGCTGCAGAAATAGCTGACATACGGTTCTGAGTCTATCATACTGCACTTTGTGAATATATGTTCTTGTTAACAACTGTGAAATCTTAGGTGTAACAGAAACATTTTATGTGGTTTGCCATGTTGGCTAAAACATAATAGTTCTAGGCTGCCAAAGTATGTAATGCCTCTTGTGCTGAAAATGACATGTTGTTGCCTGGGCATGGCCTGCTTTTTTGATGCTGACTGCATAATTCTGAACCTTTTTTCTAGCTATAGGTAAGGATAAAGATAGACTTTTCACATCTGAACTGTTTCTAGCCTGCTTTAACACCAGTGTTGCATTTTAAGGTAAAATCTAAAAACTCTGCAAGACTGAACATTTAGTACTAAGTTAGTGTCTCAACACAATCTCTGAACTATTGTCTAATGCTGGAGATTCGGACTTTGGCTCCTATGATTCTGAATGCTCATTATATTAGAAGTTATAGCATGTTCTGTGAACTTAGCGATTGTTTTAGAATATAATTTCTGCTTTGTATCTGTGCAAATGAAAGGTTTTCAGCATTGCCCTCTCTAATCTGTTCTGACCATTGTGAGCAGTGATTCATATTAAAGGAAGAAGTTATAGTCATATTCAGTTTTTAACTTAAGCCAGGAAGCTATTATGGAATATAAATAGGAGTTCCTTTTAACTGTCACCTAAGTTACAGTGTGTGCCATTTTATTCTATCTTATGAATGATTTACATGATACTTGGCCATTGGGTGGAATGTAAAAGCAGCAGTCTGAGGGGGACAGTGTTTGAGGTCTTCAGGATGAGGGGTAGTAGTCTACCTCAAGAAGCCTAGGAGTGGCAGATGATGTCAGACATAAAGGCAAATAAGCTGGGTTCATCACAGGATATGGGAGCTAGAAACAGTAATGCAATGGGCTGGTCAGACAAAAAATAGAATAAATTAGGATGTGAGTGAAGGAGGTAAAAAGAAGATGGGGTGGGAAACTAAGAAGAGAGAGGGGAAGACAGGAGAACCTGTGCAGAATTTGTCAGAAGAGTTCAAGTAAGTAGAGCAGAGCAGAATAAGTTGAGCAAGGAGGAAGTAAGAGAAGCTTTCACGAAAAGGGAGGATAATGAGAAGAAAGCCAGGGTAGAAGGAAGTGCACTTACACCACCAGGGTAGAAGGAAGTGCACTTATACCACCAGGGTAGAAGGAAGTGCACTTATACCACCAGTTAGTGCACTTACACCACCAGGGTAGAAGGAAGTGCACTTACACCACCAGGGTAGAAGGAAGTGCACTTACACCACCAGGGTAGAAGGAAGTGCACTTACACCACCAGGGTAGAAGGAAGTGCACTTACAGCACCAGGGTAGAAGGAAGTGCACTTATACCACCAGGGTAGAAGGAAGTGCACTTACACCACCAGGGTAGAAGGAAGTGCACTTATACCACCAGAGTAGAAGGAAGTGCACTTACACCACCAGGGTAGAAGGAAGTGCACTTATACCACCAGGGTAGAAGGAAGTGCAATTATACCATCAGGATAGAAGGAAGTGCACTTACACCACCAGGGTAGAAGGAAGTGCACTTACACCACCAGGGTAGAAGGAAGTGCACTTATACCACCAGGGTAGAAGGAAGTGCACTTACACCACCAGAGTAGAAGGAAGTGCACTTATACCACCAGGGTAGAAGGAAGTGCACTTATACCACCAGGGTAGAAGGAAGCACACTTATACCAACCCCTGCATTTATTGGCTTGAAAGAATCCAGCAAACTATTATAAGGCAGATTGCTGGCCTTAGTGGTTTACCATATAATGATAAACTTAAGACTTGAAATTTGCATCCAGACCAAAGAAATGTGATATTCTTATTTTCAAGTGCCTCAGTATTCAAAAGATGTAATCAGAGCTCATTGTTCCATTTACAGAACACTGTGTCAATACTAAAAACAAGAATATTTTGGCTAGATTACCTGTTGCTTTATCTCAAATTAAAAATAAAAGCTTCATGTACAGATTGTGTAATGCTTTGCTATTATATATTACAGCATCTTCCACTCTAACTTTCTTTAAGATGCATTTAAATGGCTGGGATGATGGAACAGTTAATAAAGCAAAACTTTATGAAGGCAAACACTTAGGTGGCCACTCCCTTTGGTCTGGCATAACCATTACATTGGACTTTTAAATGTTCTCATTCTGCATACTGACCAAAGCACTTTCTGCACCCATAGTGCCTTTTTAAGTAAAGTCAGTCATCTGAACACTCCAACACATCAAAAAGACTTTCAGTATTTCATGTCTGAAACACATTAAGATTGCTCTGCTCAATGCCAGAAGTCTTTAAAAAATCCTGGATTTCAAGGCTCTCCTGCAATGTGTAAACATCCGTAAGAGTGACTACATTTCAGTGTAAAGACAGTCCTCCCTCTTTGTCATATTTCAATTCCTATCATGCATTCAGACTTGTTGGAAACTGGGAGTTGGTTAATCAAGATAGAAGTGAGAGACACTTATCTTTAGATAGATTATGCATGATCCAAAACAGAACTTTTTGAATTTCAAATCACCTTACACAACACAAATTATTAACTCATAGCCAGTGTAGATCATTGTGTGCATTGTACCTAGTCAGCCACTGTAGCTAGATAATTCATTCATATAAGTTACTGAGCATGTACAAGCTCAGTCTCATTTTGAATAGTCAGTCAGAGTGAATGCGGGCATGAATGGAGATGCACATGTGAGTGTGTTGAAGTACTGAGTCAGTCAGTTAGCTTAAATATGCGTTCCAGTTACAGCTCCTGATTTGTTTATGCACAATAAACAACTTGAACCCATCACAGTGGCTCAGTGTCTCATTAGATACATGAGACATGTGACATGGTGTCAGAATAGGATTTGAAGTGAAACAAATTGCAAATCATGAGGCACGAAGTTAAAATAATATACAGCATCGAACTCACAAACAGGTCAGGGGGGTATGCACATGTACTTAAACTCATTTAAATGATTTTTCAGTTGCTGAATAAGTGGCAAGGTATTCAAAACATTCAAAATAATTACCGAGCTAAATGAGTTATCTGAAATTGCGACATACTGATAAAAGTATTCAAACTAAATACAAGTGTTCAAAATAATTTCCAAAGTGTTAAAATGTATGAAAAGGCTAAAATGGCCATTTTTTCACAATGTACTACTTTTTGCATTTACTGAAACTTTTCAAGGTATCGAAAGTGTCTGGAGTGTACGCAGTGTCTGCAGTGTTAAAGTAACCGCTTTTCAGAGAGATCGTTGTGCATTTGAGTATGATTGCAAGCACCTGGTCTATGCTTATATTTAAACAAATTTTGTTGTTATGGCAGAATGACTTCACAGGCCTGGACTGCTGGTTGAAACACATACATATAGAGAAATGTGTAATTCTCAAAAGAATATTACAATGGAAAGGCACATGTTTTACACAAGAAATCAAAAGCCTGCTGAAACTACAGCAGCATATATTACCAACTTAAGAAATAAAGCAAAAAAGTACAGATTTGGTGATCTAGGAGACAGGCTTGTGTGTACTGTTGAATTACCACAGTCATGAGTCTTGGATTCAGTAGTGTGTAATGCTTTTGTCACAGATAGTTCTGATGGAATAGAGAACATGATCTGCTTGTACATTGACAACATCAAGACAGGTTTGTTAGCAGAATGTCCAGGAAGAGTCCATAAGAAAGGATTTGTAAAAGCTGAGTAAGTGCGCAGAAAGATGACCAATGGAATTCAGTGCAGATAGGGAATTGTTGTCTCAGGTACAGCTCACTCTGATGTGAAATATTGGGGGGGGGCGGTTGTTTGTGAAAGACCAAGAAAAAAATCTAGGTGTGCTCATCATAGAGCAGGCAGTAGCACCAGTAAACTGAAAGCTATGTTGTATCCTTAGGAGTAGACATGAGACGTGAATAGATAATGCTTCCTCTATACAGAGCCCTTGTCAGGCCATACCTTGATTATTGGAGTTTTGCATGTCTGTTAAGGAAAGGGGCATCAAACTGACAGAAATGTTTCAGATTAGGCCTTTTGGGGTGGTTAGAGTAGTAGTAACCTATGAACCCATGAAAGCCACAAGAAACGTTTGTAAACTGAATAGAATAGATAAAAAACGGTACATTCAGCCATTAGATGTGATAGGGCTGCTGTTACTATGGGAAACAAAATCTTGGACAGCAAGATTGTCAGAGCAATATGAAGGAAAGCATGGAGATGAGGTCCAGGCAGCAGATTGTACAGACTAATGTTTCTCTCGATGGCAGATGAACTTCTTCGCAGAGAGGGTCATAGAACCATCAGAAATCCAAAGTGCCATTCTAATGAGCATGGGAAAGGAGAACACATTATTTGGATGAAGTTAGAGATAGAGGGTAAGTAGGCTTACATTTAATTAAAGAGCAAAATAAAGAGACTTATTTTCTTATTTTGCATTTAAGATAATATGACAGAAAATAATTCTGCAGAGCTGTGATTTTTGCTTGAACATTGCATGTATCCAAAACTGCCAAAGGCTGGGTGTCCTCCACTATCCACATGGTTCTCTCTCTATCTCACTTTAATTAAAAACATGAAGTTATCAGCAAGAGCTGACAGCCTGTATCTTTTTACTGGATTTTTATCTTTGATACAGCTGGTCTCCCTTGCCACTACCAAGTGGCATCTTCATACCCTGTTTATAGGAGGAAATCATTAGTATCTTGCTGTACTTGTTGTGATGATCCACCTCTAGCCCAATAATCAAGAAGTCTGAATCCTCACCACTAGCACCAGTGGGGGGAAATGCATTGGGATGATGACAGCTACATGCACAGTATCTCTAGATACAGCTCTCTGCATCAAGTGCAATTTCCCTTAAGAGCACACAGAGACCACAGTCAGTCTGGGGCTGGTTTCTCCAGATCCCCAGTAAGACTCCCCACTGGCACAGCTATAGAGCTGAGATCTCAACTGAGTGGCCAAGCCAAGACCTCCTGCACCTTTTCTGTCCAACCAATGCTTCGTGTCCCTGCCGAAGTAGCTGACACAAACATACATCTTGAGGTTTGTTTTACACACACATAAACACACACACACACACACACACACACACACACACACACACACACACACACACCCAAACACCCACACACACACACACACACACACACACACACACACACACACACACACACACACACACACACACACACACACACACACACACACACACACACACACACACACACACACACACACACTCACACACACATACACCCACACACACACACACACACACACACACACACACACACACACACACACACACACACACACACACATACACACAACTGGGAAAGGCTGACACAGGTTTACTAGCTATGCCCCCTTTTGCCCAAACTATAAGGTAGTTATCACTACCACCAGCCATGTCCTTATCAGCTACTTTAAGGCCCTTAAAAAAGGGTGTTCCATCCTACTGTGTAATGTTACTATCAATGCAAATGGTAGTTTGACCAAGAACAAGGGGATCTATAGTATAAGCTCGACTGCTTAGCTTGTCAAATGCCAAAATGTCGACAGCTAAATGGCGAAAGCTTAAAATCTCGAACCACCACTTACACAAGTTTTTACATTGGGAAAGAATCTGCTTGGCCATTATCGGGAATATGCCTTTTCCCCAATGTAGAGTAATCTCGGAGTTGGTATATTTAGTTACGGGGTGTGTGTGGGGGGGGCAAGGCAACGGCCAAACAGATTTTTCCCCCTTTGAAAAAATTTGCATAAGTGGCGTTCCGATTTTAAGCTTTTGCCATTTAGCAGTCGACATTTCCGCATTCAACAAGCTAAGTGGTCGAGCTTATAATATAGACCTCCTTGTTCTCAGTCAAACTACCATTTGCATTGATACTAACATTACACAGAAGGATGGGACACCCTTTGTTAAGGGCCTTAAAGTAGCTGATAAGGATGTGGCTGGTGGCAGTGATTCTAATATATACCCGAGCAAGGCTGTTAGGAGTGGCCTACAGTGTCACTAAATAAATATGCAAGTACTCTCAGATCTTAAATCAGCCACAATGACAGGTTTAAATATATTTAATAATAAATACTAAAAAAACAAAATACCCAGTATATAATCACAATAACATCAGAGTTCAAAACACAGGAAATATTTAAAACAACATTGCAGGACAGTCTCAAATAAAGAAAAACACCTGAACTAAGTTTTGCTATATTCCTGACTTTTCTAGAAAATTACTATATCCTAGTTAACTTACAAAGCAAGCAAGGCAGATGTGGTGAATGGATTTTCCAGCAAATGTTGTCAGGCCAAAGAAAATGCAAAATATTCAGTCTCTCTGAGAGCTCTTAAATTAGTATCCCAAATATTAATGCTGGGATAGCTTGCAGAACGACATCATTTCTTGTCATCTGAGTCTATCCCAGGTAAAACCCCCCACTGATGCAGCTGGTAGCATTTAGCATCTACCTGTAAAAATACATAAAAAGGGCTTTTCTTAGATCTAAGGCAGATCCTAAAACTCATAAAACAATAAACCCTTCCAAAACAATACAAAAAACCCTTATAGTTCTAGACATTGTGTCTGTTACTGCACTAAAACTCAAGGATAAAATCCTTTCATTACATGGCCATAAAGTAATTTAATTTATGCTATTTTTTCTGACGCTAACCTCTTGTGTTTTAGTTTCCTCTGTTAAAATATATACATTTAAACAATTACAATAGTGTATATACATTTCTGTTCTTTTCCAGTAGGGTACACTGTGGATACATGTTTTAAGCTCAGTACTTTGTAAACCCTTTTCAACACACACTTCTGTACCAGCAGTTTGATATACACATAACATACAGTTCTAATATATTTGTAATACAACCACATGAATCATGTTGACATCCACAAATGACATATAATTATTTACAAAATTCCAGATAGCTGGTTTGGCAGTATCTCCTTTCGTGACACTTGTATTTTAATATAGAGACAACATCATACATTTCTGAAGGGTGTATGTTCTACTCCCACACTAGGTGCTTGGAATAATGACACTGCAATGTGGCTTAAGGAGGGGTGTTGCACTCAGTAACATATATCAACAGAATATATTTTCTTCATTACCTTCACCCTATCACCATAATCATATTTTATTTATTTTTCATCTTAATCAAATCACATATTTTATTATACAATACCTCAGCACATTTAGCTTTCCACATTTTCCTTACACAGGTAAATATACATTTATGTACAATCTCATTAGTGATATCTTTCCCATTTTCCCACTGTATCCATAAAAATCAACATAGTACCTTTTACCAAATCATTTCTATCATATTTCAATACTCTAAGAAAGTGGTTGTGACAGGTCTGGCTGACCTATTTAGAAATATATAGACCAGCAAAAGAATGGTAACTGGGATCAGATAAGTATAACAATAGAAAGCTCTCCTGATATCTGTATACCAGCACTGGGGAGATAAGAGCACTACTGTACAGACACTGAAAAAGAGATCAAACATGTTAGACTTAGTTAGAATGGAGAATATATGACAGCTCATCAAGAACACAGACAATGTATAGACAGACTGACACTTTGCTTCTTCCTCCTCCTGTAGGAATGACAAGCATCCTGCTACTGGAAACCAGAAGAATAGGTATCCAACAAACCTATAGTGTAACTGATTTTAATTTGTAAAAATGGAAAGAGTGAATCAAATTAGATAACATTTAAATGTGAGTAAGAACCTGTTTGGCTGTTGATATTGGGCTAAGTGGATCTGTATAGAGATGTTAAACCTATATATATATATATATATATATATATATATATATATATGTGTGTGTGTGTGTGTGTGTGTGTGTGTGTGTGTGTGTGCTGATACCCTTAGTATCTTTTTTAACGAAGCCATCCAGTCACTTGCTAACTCTTTACCCCCTGTATCCTCTAATCTGCCCTTCTCCTCAACTAACTTACCACCTACATTCCAACTACAACCTATTCCTACACCACTCATCTGTACCCTTCTTCAAAAACTCAAACCATCTACCCCCTCTGCTGACCTATTACCTGCTAAATATCTGCAAATAGCAGCTAAAGTTATTGCCTACCCTATTTTGATCCTAATAAATAGAACTATAACACAAGGCACCATCCCATCCATCTGGAAAATCTCCAATATAATCCCCCTACACAACGGTGGCAACTCAACAAAACTTTCTAACTTCCGCCCAATTGCTCTACTCTCTCTCTTAGCTAAAATTATGGAAAAATGCATCCACCATCAACTGTCAGACTGCCTACTCCAAAATAGACTATTAGCTAACTCTCAGAATGGCTTTAGACCTTTCCTTAGCACCACTACAACCCTCCTATCATTTTCTGACCACATTAACAAAAACCGTAACAATAACACCCTGTCCTCTGCAATCTTTACTGATCTCTCAAAAGCATTTGACATGGTCAGCCATCAGCTACTGTTGAATATTCTTAATTCCCTCTTACTTGACACTCAAGCACTACAGTGGTTCAAGTCCTACTTAGATAACAGGCAACAGGCAGTGCTTTGGGATAACAGTCTATTCACCCACCTTCCTGTCACCCTTGGTGTACCCCAAGGTTCTATATTAGGCCCTCTTCTATTCTCATTTTTTATTAACGATCTAACTATAAATATCCCCCAAGCTACATACATACAATATGCAGACAACTCCACATTAATATGCTCAGCTACTGGTCCAACTGAACTGCAGTCCCTCACCCAAAATGTCTTTGAGCTATTTGAAGAATGTTTTTTACAGCATTGCCTCCTCCTTAACCCCAAAAAGTCTAAACTACTGCTCTTTACTCCTACACAAAAGTCCACCCTAATCGACTTCATTATCAAATCTAATAATGGCACAGTCATATCTCCTGACACTACCACCAAACTCTTAGGAGTAACTATTGACCACAACCTTAACTATGATACTCATATCAACACCACAATAAAATTAGTTAACAGAAAACTAGACTCCCTCTATAAAATTAAACCCTTCCTTACTCCCATAGCTAGAACTACAGCTAGAACTACTATTGCCCACACCCACCTTATCTCAACACTCTTCTATGCCTTTCCTATATACACTAATCTATCTAAAAGCAACCTCAACAAGCTGGCAATCTCCTACAATAACATTGCTTGATTTGCTACTGGCTCCCCATTTAGAACCCACCACTGCCAAAATCTGAAACAACTGGGTTGGCTGGAACTGCATAATCAAATTATATTCCACTAACTTATTATTGCCCATAAAACCCTGGTAACACACCAATTCCCATGAGTCTAATCAGCCCATATAAAAATCTTACAAACCTACGCTCAGCAAATAAACTACTGGTATCTAGACAAAAATCAAACAATAAAGCAGGGGATTCCCTTTTCTCTAACACTGTGGGAAAAAGCTGGAACCTACTTCCTGGTGAACTCACACTACCTTCTATGTTAGACTAATTGTACCCAGGAAAGACTGTATGAACATGTCACTGCCTTATAGATGAGTCACTGCCCTTAACTAATTCTTCCTACCTTGTTAATAACTATTCTGTTCTCCTGTGCCGTTTTTATAGCTTTGATTTGGGAGTCTCTCACGTCCTTCTGAATACTCTTTTCTTCTGTTATTGTTTGGTCAAAAAAATCTATTTTGTTTTATTTTTATCTATCATGATTGCCAAGTTACCATGTAAACAACTGTTTTGTCTGACAAGTGAACTGTAACTGAAGTTGTAATGTTCTGTTTGTTTTTGCTTTTATGTGGAGCTTTTCTCCCCGGGCCTCTACTGAAAATGGATATATATCCAGTTAGACTAGCCTGGTCAACAAATGCAAAATAAAATAAAATAAATAAATTATATATATATATATATATATAATAGAAATACCGCTGGCCATCAACAAAATCAGTTCAGTGCACAAGACATATAGTCTGGGCAGGATTGCCAAACTGAACACAAAACAAATCAAAGATGCTGTTGGGTTTAATAAATAGACAAATAAAGATCCAAACATCAAAAATAAATTATCTAATGGCCAATATAAGAAATAACCAAATGAGTAAATAATACTAGTCATGATGTTAAGCTAACTGTTAAAATGTTAATTGCTTTCATCACAATTACTTCATTCTGATAAAGTCATTGTAAAAGAAAGTGCTTAACAGTTAGTATTTAAACAGTTCATTTCACAACATTTATAATGATGCTTAACAACAATTCCATTTTCAGACTTAACCTCATAGGTTCATATTGGTTTATACTAGGCTAACCACCACCAGGGTCTTTAAAGCCTAACCATGCAACCCACTCCAGTTTTGTTAATCGCTTTCATCACAATAACCTCATTCTCATTGTGAAGAAAATGCTTAACAATTATGTTTCAGCAGTTCATTTCACTGCATTCATAAAGATGTTATAAAGAATTCCATTTTTCAGACTTAACCTTATAGGTTCATGGGTTCATACTAGGCTAATGACTACCAGTGTCTTTACAAGCCTAGCCATGCAACCCAACTCAGTTTTTATCCATGAGTTCCTTGGATGCCATTATTGTGGGGCATGATAGTGAAGAGGTAGCTAAGAGTTATGTTGGGGGGCATGTTACTTGGGGAATAATTTACTTAAGTCAACCTTAAATTAACATTTTACAACACTCCTCTTTTAATTAGATTTAAACTAGTATCCAAAAGGTCAAACATACAAATTCAGTGCTTTGTCTAAATAGTTAGGAAACATAGACACTTCATCAAAATTATTCAGTTTGACCATTAAAATGGAATGTGTTGCCTAAACATTCTTCTAAAATGCTAAATTGTACAATTTCCAAATTCAAACAAATTCCCATAAATAATTTAATACATCTTGCAAGTGATTTCCTGTACATTCCTCATTTGAAATCACAATACTGTAGTCTTCATCATATTGAAACACATAGCATCTTCAAGTACTGCATTACCAGAGGCCTTCATCTTTTCCTTACTTATCACACAGCTCACATTTTAAGCACATCAGCTAGCATTTTCCAAACTTGACATACCCATGGTGTATGTATTACTACTATTACATATTTTCTGTCTAACTCATGATTTACAGAATACACGTTTTCTTTACTTAATAGACTTTGGTTTCCTTTATACTTTTTCCTTCTTTTGAGCCGATCCATTCATGACTGTACCAAAAATGACTCAAAGGGCTTCCTTGTTTTACTCCTTTATGTATTTTTATTTATTGCCCTAACCACTCATTTATTAATAGCACTTGTTTTTTACATACTCCGAAATCTTACCACTTTCTCAGGAATGCCATAGTTGTTCCATAACTACCATATTTTTCATTCCCTACACTGTCAAAGACTTGCTTCACAAACCATCATTTTCCTTCAAGTCTTCCTTCTCTTATGACACAAGCAATCTCTTTCATCAATTGATCTCTTTAATATGTTATCCTATTATTCCATATAACCCCTCACCTTTAGCTTCTTTATTAACTTCCTTAAATCTGTCTTGCAACTTATTTATAATGATTTAATAATTAATGTTGCCTTATACGTGCAATCCCTAAGGACAATTTGACATACTTGTTAAGGTCTTTGGCTCCCATGCACAAGGTACAAAGTTCAATCCTGACCTCTGGCCAATGCCTGTATGGAGTTTGCATGCCCTCCTTGGTCTCTGTGGGATCCGTCCCTTCTCCCAAAAACATGCTGAGTATTTCTACCTGATACTGACTGAAGAATTGAGCTGTGGGCAGCAGTACAGACTCAAGATGCTGCTCTATAAGAGAAAAAGTTGCATAGAACTGTATATCTTGCACAGTATCCTCAAGACAGGAGAGATCAGATTACAGACTCTGTGCTGTGCCCAGGCTAGGCACTGAATGGTGTAAATAAACTGGCTTTAGATGATTTTGTCATGTTGACTAATGTCAACAAATGGGCCTGGATATGTGCCAGTGATAAGTAGGATGAGGACCCAGCCTACTCTGACCTATGCCAAGGACCCGTACTAACAATGTGTGTGTGTGTGTGTGTGTGTGTGTGTGTGTGTGTGTGTGTGTGTGTGTGTGTCATACCTCTCAACCTCTTAGTGCAAGAAATCTGGACAAAGCTTGACAAAATGGGGGGACAAAGGCCCAAAAATAGGGACATATTTTAAACATTGCTCTTATAACCTCAGAGAATTGCTAGAGTAACTCGATTTGTTTTAAAATACATTTTCTGAATGATTTGAAGTCTGAAACTCAAATGTATGTCATTATTTAGTAACTTCAATCCTCAGATCACCCCAGTGATTTCACAGAAAACCATAAATTTTATGAGGTACAGACCAGAAATATGAGCCAAAAATCTGGACATTCTGTGAAAATCTGGACAGTTGAGAGGTATGGTGTGTGTGTGTGTGTGTGTGTGTGTGTGTGTGTGTGTGTGTGTGTGTGTGTGTGTGTGTGTGTGTGTGGAGAAGGTGTATGTGCAAATATCTGCTTGTGTCTGCACACCATAAAGCCCAACCTTGGGTAAATAAGCTATCCGACTGTTACAGTTACCCAGATTGGGATAGCTCTCTTGAGTGAAAGCTGGACATAAAACCAATTCATTCTCCAACATGAGGAAAGAATTACTATGCTCAGTGTAGGTTCACTGACAGGATGCAGCTTAGAAGTGCATGCCAAGATTGTAAGGAGGAGGCTGGGCATCCTATGTATCCAGGAGACAAGATGGAAGTGCAGTGCAGCAAATGTCCATGGCTTGGGGTCCAGAGTCTATTACAGAGGAGGAAGACAAACAAGAAATGGTGTGGGAATTGTGGCGGAAGAATTATTGACAGAGTTATGGCAGTCAGGTCCAATGGATGTTATCACTATTCCCCACAGCAGGGGCATGATAGCGAGGAAAGCGTGCGTTCAGGCAGCAGTTGCAGAACCTTCCTGATAAAGCAGGACAACAGGAATCAGTGTTGATAATGGGTGATCTGAATGCACGTATTGGGAAAGAAAGATCAGGATATGATGACTGCCTTGGTCCACATGGGTGGGGCAACAGGAAGAAAGATGGAGAGGCCATACTAGACTTCTGGCAAATGGCTTCATGGTAGCTAACACATGGTTCATCAAGAGAGATAGTCACAAGTTCACATATGAGAGTGGCCAGCATGCAAGTCAGGTAGACTTCCTACTAGTAAGTACAAGGGAACTGGGGTAGAATCAGCAATTGCAAAGTCATCCCCAGTGAAACAGCCCACAGCATAAACAATTAATTGCCAGTATCATCTGCAAACAGTAGTCAGAGAAGCTTCTACAGTCGACCAAGATTAGGCTGAGGACCTAAGCTTGCCTGGAGTTCAAGGAAATACTCAGGGGTCTAACACTTCAGGAAGGAGAGGAAATAGAGAAGATGAAGAAGAATGGCATCACCTCAAATCAGCATGTGCGAGGACTACAGAACAGATATGCGGCTGAGCCAGGTATGCACATAAGATGCATATGGAAAGCTGAAGGGAGAATGCAGAGGTCCAGCAAGTCATCAAAAAAAAAGGAGTGCAGGAAAAAGTGGGAAAGAATAGGTGGAGTCCACCCCAGAAGAAGTAGGAACAGCACTAAGGAAAATGAAGTTAGGGAAAGCAGCAGGCTCATATGAGATCACAGCAGATGTGATAAAGACACTGGATGAATTAGGGGAGAAATGGCTCCTGATGGCACTCATAGAAGGATGGAGGGAAAGGCGTACCCCAAATGGAGAATAAGCATACTAGTGCCAGTGTAAAAGAACAAAGGGGACGTCCACAACTGTGGGCAGTTCAGAGTTATCAAACTCCTTTCACACTGCATGAAAGTTCTGCAGAGGGTGATTGATAAATGAAAATACAAAGTAGTAGAAAGTAAGTTGGGAGATGTGCAGCTTGGATTCAGATCACAATGCAGCAGGAGTGACCCAATGTTTGTAGTAAGACAGATAGTTGAGAAGATGCTAGAGAGATGAAAGAGTCCAATTGAGAATTCTTGGATTTGGAGATAGCATATGATAAGGTCCTAAGAAAGCTGATTTGGAAAGTCCTGCAGTAGTTTTTAAGACCCAGAAATATTTGATGAATTACTGCGGGCTATGTGCTAGGACCAAATTACTCAAGTATGAAGAGTGTTTGGTCTCATAGATAGGTTGCAAGTGGGAGTGGGTGTGCATCAAGTTTCAACTCTGACCCCTCTGCTGTTCATACGCGTGACAGACTACATCAGCAAAGTTGTTGGAGGGGACATATCAACAGAATTGCTGCATGCAGAGGAAGTAACATTACAGGCAGACTCTGACCAAAAACTTTAGCAGTGGGTATGGGGAATTGAATGCAAAACTGAAGGTCTATGTGAAACTGAGCACAGATAAGACAATTGTAATGGCAACAAATGGGGAAATCAGAAGAAGCTGAGAAGTGAGATAAAGAGGAAAAGAGTGGAGCAGATTAACAGCTTCAAGAATTTGGGAGGGGTCATTGAGGAGAAGGGAAGTCTGAATGAAGAGGTCAAAACTAGGATCAAAGGGACTGCAGCCAACTGGCACGGAGAGTAAGTGAGAGCGCATGACAGCAGAAGGCCAAAGAAACTGAAAAGTAAGGTGTGTAAAACAATAGTGTGACCAGTACTACTGTATGGTATAAAACCCTGGTCAGTAAAAGCAGAGCAGTGGAGGAAGCTAGAGGTAATGTGGATAAGTGCCTGAGACAGGTGGTAGGATGCACACCGTGAGACAGGTGAGGAAATGAGGGTACAAAAGCAAAAGACAAAGTCGCTCTAATTGCAGAGAAGGTCAACGATAACTCAGTACAGTGCTTTGGTTACGTATAAAGAAAAGCATTTTACAATCTAGTGAAGATGAGTTCAGATAGACAGGAAGAAGTCAAGAGGAAATGAGGGCATCTAGCAAAGAGATGGATGGATTGTGTGAGACAAGACTTGCAACAATCAGGCATGACGTCAAAGACAGTAGAAGAGTGGCACTGAATTAAGAGGGTTAGCTGTAGTTGACATGGTTCCCTGACCACATGTATACAATGGGAGAAGGAAGGTTGATGATGATGGTGATGTGTGCAATACGTTTTATCATTTTATTTTTCTAATAACTTCCAGATATTTTTCATCTTCCTTTAATATCTTCTCTAACCTTTTATTAAGCACTTACATTTTTTCTGCTCATTCATCATTCCTTTATAACACCCACATCCAATACCACCTATTTCCAAAACCAAATTCTCATTACCTTGCAAAATTATATTTAATTTCATCATTGTGATTACTTTCTTATCAAAATTCTCTGAAAGAGTTGCAAACTTCACAGTCTATTTCTTCCAATGTTTCTACTGCTGCTTATATTGTGGATAAATATTATTGTACAATTTTTATTAAATAATTAATATTTTGACAGTTTTGCATTTTCAGCTTCTACCTCTCCTATATTTTCCTTTGAATCTAACAGACTCACCTTAACAGAAATTGCTTATTTTTCTTCCTTTTTCTCTAATTATTTGCTTTATTGTCATCTTGCTAGTTGCATGTCTTTTTTTTAATGTATTTTATTCTGTGCCTAACAAGAAGGACATTCCTTTTCCTAGCTCCATATTTACTGCTTTATTAAACTCTTTTTGGTATCTTAGTCATCATTTCATCCAATTATTTTTGAAATTCCCTCATTCTTACATGCTCTTTAAATAACATCACACTTTGATTCTTCAAAATGCTTAATTTGCTACATAAATCTATTAATCTTTTAGCACTCTCATTTTATAACATCCTTGTTATCTCCAAAACCTACAGAATTTGTTAAATGATCTGGGAAGCTTACAATTTTACTCCCTCTTTCATGTTCTCTCATACTATTATACATAATGTAATCAATGTCCATTCTCAAATTTCCACACTTTGACTAGCATCTTGTTTCTTTCCCAATTTCCATGCTCCAGTTCCTAATTACCAAATGTGAATTATGGTATGTTGGAGGTCTTGAGTCCCAAATAACAGGCAATTTTATCCTTTTACTTGTATGATTCTAACAGTGTCCTATGCAGAGGGCTTTGTCTTAATCTGTGTGCACATGTTTGTAGTTTGACCTTGGCCACAATACTGCATGTTTTCTAGCCATAAGAATAAGGATCTTAAGGGAAAGCTCAAGACCTGGCTGTCAAGAAGCTCTTGTTGGTCCAACGACAGTGACACAAGAATAGTATGCCAGAAGTCTTGGGAGCAAGTCCCAAATAAAAGTTAATGTTATCCTTTCACATCTATAATTCTACTAATTACCATGAAAAATTGACTATAATATTGCAGATGTTTATGTCTTTTCCACTCTTTCCATTTTCCTATTAAGTCTTAATCAAAATTGTCAGTAATAACTTTCCCATTAAAAATTCAATATTTTTTCATTTCCTCAAGCATTTCATTTTCTCTGCCATCTGCACACCTACATAAATGGCAACTGATCTATCAATTATTTCCTTTATATTTCATCTCTATTTTTTTTTTTTTTTTTAATTTCGCCCGTTCCTGGCTGCTGTGCATCCTCGGCTGTGAGCGTATCGCTCTGTAAGTTGGAACTTGCTCTAGGAGGGCTCCTGTTTTTTGTAAAGGTGCTCTAAACTGTATGTGCCTGCTTGTATCTGTTGTGTTAGACTCGTTTTTAGCCTGTTTTCCCTTGTCGGTCTATATGCTGGTTTCACGCATATCTCCCGATTATGCTGCTGTTTGTTTGCACTAGGTAGACTGCCTGGATGTAGCTGCCAATGTTTTAATTAGCGACTGCCTTCCTCGCAGAATCTCTGTCGCCGTGCTTTTTGTCCTAAATGTTCTTTTTTCAAATTGCGACTGCCTACACAGGTCAAACGCTATCTCTGCTTCCTAAATTGGTTTATATAGTTAACTTTTCACTTTTTATAGTTAACTTTTACTTTATCTCTGCTTCCTAAATTGGTTTTTATAGTTAACTTTACTAGTGGTTTTACCTGTATTCAAGGCTGTTACGCTAAATGTTAAACAGTGACCAAGGCAGGATGAGAATAACTCCACTTTATTACACCACAAATTAACGTAACCACGATAAAATACACATGAATGAACGCATTCACATTGTCGGACTTCATCAGATGAAATGCCTTACTATGTTAAACAGGTCCTTTTGTATAAAAACACATTATGTAACATCCAATCATTATTCATTCCCATTATGAACCTACAAATCAACATTCTAGCTACTACATAATTTAGTATTTCATCACTTCCTTTCCAATTAAAATCATTGTTTAATAGTCCTTGTGTCAAAAAGTCTTTTAAAAAATATATATACATAAATAAATAAGCTCCATTATGTTAAATTCACTGTATTGAAATGTTGACATGTTGCAAAGAAGATTCTAAAACCATTTTTTAAAAAAAGACATTTGTTAAAAAACTTTGTTAAAAACTTCTATTTACAAATTCTGTACGTGTGTGTAAAACAATGTTTTCTAAATAGAGTAAGGGTGACACCTACTGTCCAAATCAGGTAATACATATTCCATCACAACTTGGCTGATCTAATTTTCAAGAGGGGCAAAATAGAAATATATTCGTTATATGTATTACCTGATTTGGACTCATCGCTTCAATTTTGCTTGGTTTGGTGGTGTAACGAGGTGTTTTTCTGCAGTTTCTAAATGTTAAACAGTGACAGACTTGTGAAAGTTATTTTCTCTTGCGACTGCTTTATTATTTGCCTGACGGCTGTTTACTTGTTACTTTCAACAATAATTTAGGCTGTATAGTTAACTTCACCAGTGGTTTACCTTTATTCAAAGGCTGTTATTTTTTGTTGAATAAGCGACTAAGGCTTATGAATGTTATTTATACTTGCGACTGCCTTATTGGTTGCCTGATAGCTATTAACTCATTATTTGGGATATTTTCACCACTCTGTTTAATTGGTTGTATGATAGCTGCCTAGATTTTGTCGTTCAATGTTTTATTCAAATAGCAACTGCCTTCCCAGGTACACGCTATCTCCGCTCCCTTGAATTAGGTTTTGGCCATAAAGTGTATAGATAACTGTACTAGAGGTTTCTTCCTTTTTAAAGGCTGTTTTGTTTAAAATTAGATAGCGACGGACTTGTGCATGTTTTGTTACACTTGTGACTACCTCTACCAGATGTCTGAAGGCTGTTTAGCTACTGCTATGGGATGTTTTCACCACTTTGATGCATTTTGCTGTATGTTAGCTGTTTAGAAGCCAGCAACTGTATTTATTTAAAACAATGTGCTTCCCTACACGTGCTCTGTAGAACGCTGCTGTGAGATATTGTCTATTAGACCTAGCTCTACTTACATTACTAGAATATGTAATATATGCTCATGCCTTATCTAGCGTCACTAGCCTCATTTACATGTTCTACTGCCTCTATGTGGATTGTATAAACACAGTAGCCTTCTATGTAGACTGTACATATATACTAGTGTCACATATACTTAGTAGCCTCCTCCTTACATAACTATAGTAGAAGATACAGTAATAGTAGATAAAGTGCTTCTTAAATGTTACTAACTGTGTTTTTGTTCTCCATCCTTTCTCTCCTCAAGCTTTTTGCCCTGAATCTCTTCCCCCTGTGTTCTTGCCTGGGTGGATATTTGGACCTAACTAGGGCCATACTCCCTATTACCAAGGAAATACTCTCTGCTGCTTCAGCTCCCTTTGAAGACAAAGTATACCTAAGAGACTCTATAAGAACATAAAGTACGTACACCTGCTAAGCTAGTACTACTGTACTCTAGCTCTCCTAGCAGTAGCAGTATACTCCCTGTCAGGATTGCCAGCAGCCAAACCCACTCTACTATACTCCTCCATCTTCCATACTTCTCACTGCTCTTTGCTACTATTGCTCCCTTCTCCTTCCATCCCATTAGTCCAAGTATTACACTGGTGAGACTTGGATTCCTGCATAGTCTACTAGTACACACCCCTTCTCCATTCTTTCTGGGCTTAGGGTTTACCGCACAATTCTCCTTGTGCTAGAAGAAATTCTGACCCTAACTACTCCCTCGTCCATTTATTTAGCCCACTCCTTACACTCTGTCCAGACCCACTCCACCTCACCTTCTACTACTTACACTTCACTCTTATTGCTTCTCTGATAGTCTCTCGCTCATCTTCTGCTGTTGGGCTGTACCCGCTCCGTTCGCCCTGCGGGCTCACTCCACTCCCCTACCCTGCCCCCAAATCCCACCCGCCCCCCAGCACCTCTACATTTATCCCTCCAACAATCCACTCCCACTTCCATTCTACTCCAATCACTACTCAGTTCTCTAACCACACCTTCCCTCCTTTCCCGCCAAAACTACCTTTATTTCTCCTCCTCATTCTAATCTAATTAACCAATCGTACTCCATTCCCTCTACTAGACCACACCCTCTATAGCTAATACCACTCTCCTTTCACATCTATCATATCATACACTCTCTCTTTTTATAACACTAGCTCCCTTACACCAACATCAATATTCTATCACTGTGCTACTGTTACTTTTCACAACATGCTCTCTAAATACTCCCCCATCTTCCCTTCACTATTACTTCTCCTCTCCTTATCTTATTTACACCATCTCTCCCAACCTACTACTTGCTTCAACTCCCATTCCTTTCATATAACTAACCACCACAATTCACCTCCACTACAATCATACTCTCCCATTTCCTCCTATCTTTATCACTCAGACAACCTACTTCTTTTTCGATTCAAACTTATCCCCCATCACACAATCTCAATTCCTATAGGCACTAGCAAATCCCTACACTTCACAACAAACCCCAATCTCACAACCCTGCTGTCTATTAACCTAAACTATTACATACAACACCTGATCAGTACTCTCTTATCAGGTGACATCCATCCCAACCCAGGCCCTGCCACTTCAACCAGCACAACTAAATCCTTACTATTCACCTCATTAAATTCACAAAGTATTGTTAACAAAGTCCCCAACCTTCATGCTTGGCTTATACATAACAAACCTGACATCTTGACTATTTCTGAGACCTGGTTAAAACCACATATTAAGGACTCTGAAGTAGTTCCCCCAAACTACTCCATCATAAGAAAAGACAGACCTCTCAAAAAAAGGCGGAGGAGTAGCCCTTATATATTCCTCCTCCCTAGTAGTTTCCCCCTACAATAAACCTATCTCACAATTCAACAACGCTGAACTTCTCCTTACTATATTACAAATCAATAACCACAAACAAATATGTATAGCCTCCCTCTATATCCCTCCAGGTGACAATATCTCTACACTTGAACTTATCCTCTCTTGGCTATCCAGTAACATTAGCAATGAAACCATAATCCTTGGAGACGTAAACATTAACTGGACCCTTATCCAAACTCCTTCAAACAACACTAATATCAACCTCTACCATTTCTCACAACTGATAAACGTGCCTACTCACCCAGCCAAAAACCCCTCTAATGGGAGTATACTGGACTGGATCCTAGTCTCCCATCCCCATTACTTTACCAAAAGTGGCATCCTTCCCGACCCACTAGGTGACCACTTACCCACCTTTACCCACCGACTTCCAACTATCCTTCAACGGACCCACAACATCATTACTATCCGCAACCAAAAAAACTTCAACCCAATAACCTTTTCAAACTCACTAAATGCTGTAAATTGGACATGTCTGAAAACATTACCTCTAGACAACGCAGTCTCATTCTTCAACTCTACATTCTTAAAATTACTAGACTCACAAGCTCCCCTATGGACTAAGAGAATAAAAACCAAATCAGCCCCCTGGCTATCTAAAACTACTCTATCCTTCATGAGACAAAGAGACAAAGTATGGGCACGCTACCAAAAACATAAGACAACCCCACTCCTCAACGAATACAAACTGCTCCGCAATAAAGCTAAGAAACTTATCTCTTTCGATCGACAAAACTATTTCTCTACACTCCAAAACCAAAACAAAAACAACCCTCAAAAATTCTGGAAAGGAATCTCCACTCTCCTCCACCCCAGCAAACCAGATACTCCTACCCCAGATCCAAATGCTCCAGAACTAGACTTAGCCACCCAATTTAATTCCTTCTTTATTGACTCTATTTCAAAACTAACCTCTTCATTCTCCACCTCCTCCCCATCTTCTAATACCCCATCACTCATCCCCACAATCTCTCAATCAACTCCCGTCTTCCAATCCACTAATACCTCTTCCACACAAATTCTACCCTCACCCATACCACCCCAAAATTCAACACCACACAAATGCACTATCTTCACTTTAAATCCCATCCCTACTACTACTATTAAGAAACTCCTCCAGAAACTGAAACCATGTACCAATGCTCCTGATAATATCCCTTCTTACTTTCTTAATATAGCTGCCGAAAGTCTGGCCTACCCAATTAGCATCCTGATTAACCGCTCCCTACTAGAAGGCACTGTTCCCCAAATTTGGAAACAAGCCTTTATTATACCATTACACAAAGGAGGTAACAATAATACCACAACCAATTTTAGACCCATAGCCATCCTGTCCCCCATTTCAAAAATCCTTGAAAAATGTGTGCAAATCCAACTCCTCCCTCATCTCCTAGACAACAACCTTATAACCCCCACACAGCATGGCTTCAGACCTAATCACAGCACCATGACTGCCATTCTCTCTTTCCTGGAAATAGTGAATAAAGCCCGAGACTCTGGACAAATTGTTTCCACCTTACTCCTCGATCTTTCCAAAGCCTTCGATACTATCTCCCACAACCTGCTCCTAACTAAACTCTCAAAACTCTACCTATCCTCCTCCTTTCTGAACTGGTTCTCCAGCTATCTCTCCAACAGAAAACAAGCTGTAAAATGGAAAAAAGCAACTTCCTCCTTCCTAAACACCCCTACCGGAGTCCCACAAGGCTCCATATTGGGCCCTCTTCTCTTTAACATCTTTATCAATGACTTCGACAAATCTATCCCCTTCTCTAGCATTATCCAATATGCAGATGATTCTACTATCATATGCTCTGCCTCTTCTATCTCCATCCTACAAAAACTCACTCAAGACGCCTTCTCTGCCACAGAGCAATGGATGCTATGTAATCATCTAGCTCTCAATGCCACCAAGACCAAATTAATGTTATTTACTCCCTCCAAACTCCCTCCCCCCAACTTAAACTCACTCTTAGTTACCAGTCAAAACAACTCTCCCCTTGAAATAGTGTCAGAGACCAAACTTCTCGGGGTCCTTATTGACAACCAACTCAAATTTAATTCCCACCTACAAAAGAACATCAAAAAAACACATCAAAAACTTGGCATGCTATATAGACAAAATGCCTACCTCATACCTACCACTAAAATCACCCTAGCTACTTCCTTCCTCATTCCCTTCCTCCTCTATGGTGCCCCACTACTTACTAATCTTCAGTGCTCCTTAAAAAAACAGCTCACCTCTTGTTATAACAAAATTGCTAGATTCGCTACCACCCATAAGTCTTCCACTCACCACTGTCTCTCCCTCCATAAACTAAAATGGTTAGAACTTCCCAACTATCTTGCTTATACTCAACTAAATCTAGCCCACAAGCTTATTCTAAACCCCTCTAACTGTCCCTCCCTCTCCTCTGCCTTTAAAATGCACCATCCAAATAGAGCTCTAAGGTCTAATAATCAAAATCTACTAGAGGTTCACAAACCAAATCATCCCCCAGGCAAAAACCTCCTTTCCTTCAGCCTTGCTCGCCTCTGGAACTCCCTACCACCAAACATCCGCACTACTTCCAACCACTCTGCCTTCAAGAAGTCACTTTTCTTACACCTAGCATCTCAATGGGAATGCTCTTGTACCCACCCCACATAACCAACTCTACCTTCCCTGTACTAGCACTCTACTCTAATTATCTACTATGTCTGTTCATTAAAATGCATTTATGTTTTTTGCTTTTATTCCCTCATTGCCTGTACCAAGATTGTCACTGTCAAATGTTAATTACATTTATGTTTTGTTTTTGTTCTTTTATAGTATGTACCTTTATATTTACTGTAATGTACATTTTTCTTTTTGGAGCTCATGCTCCTTCATTGCATGTGCCTATATATTTACTGTAATGTACATTTATTTTTCTTTTTGGAGCTTTTCTCCCCAGGACTCCATTGAAAAAGGGTTCTTCAATGGCCCAATGGACTATCCTGGTAAACCAACTGCAATAAATAAATAAATAAATAAATAAATAAATAAATAAATATTCTTTGAATAATAACTCCAAATATTTATTACATTCATAGAACGTAATCCTCTTAAAATTAAAATACCTAAGAAAATATCATTTTTGTAATGCATCGTACTATTACCTTGTCCTCACAAGTAATTAAACTGTTTTTTTTTTTTTTTATGGTCTAGAAAAAGCAACAAATCTAATTGGCATCAACCCCTTTTTTTCCATTGTGTACATGGGGCTGGGTGGGTGTCACATCAACAGTGACCAAATCACCTAGAGCCAATGTTCAAACGTTTGTAATACAGGATGCCTCTCTATATTAAATATCTTGCCAGTGCTTAAGGAAATCAAAAAATAGTTAAATCTTTCCTTTTTGTAGTGATACAATGACATGAAAGTTTTTCCTTCTTCTATATTTCACTGCAGTTCCTACAGATATTTCCAAACTTTTTTCTCTTACTCTGATGTTGTTTTATACCACCTTCTTTAACTTGTTTCGCCTCCTTCCAGAACCTTCCCCTGTTCCTATTCACTGGTAATTTTTATCTTGCACTCTATGTATAATATCATTATCTGTGCTTTCACGTTCAATACAAAATTCCTCTTGGCCACCTTGTACATCAGTTATTTCCTTCTGATTGTTTTTTCTTACACTCAGACTACAGGTTATTCTTTGTTTCATTCATAGCACATTACTTCATGATTTTTGGCAACATAACTACCCTGACCTCATGGGCTACATCTGCACTTTGGACATTCGTTAATTAAATCAAGACGTTCTCTACAGATGTAGCCCGTTATTAACTTACAGTGGTACGACAATATTCTCCTCACTCAATCTGTATTTCTAGCAGAAGATAAATGCTATGCATCATTATGATTCTCATTCAGAGTTACCATACCTGACCTGCTCAATTCAATAAGCCTCATTCATCATATGTTATAGAAACACTGTGAACATCTTTACAGAAATACTTCAAATACTGTCTTCTACTCATTTCTGTTATAATGTCTGTTCTAAACTGAATAAAGTGCATTGTCTTAACATTTCCAGTTCCAGTAAAAATATACTCATTCAATAAAAACATATTTTATAAACTCCACTTTTGATAAATGACATACCAATTCAAATGACTCAAAAGTGATATTACAAAAAAATCTGTTCCCTGAATGAATGAAAGAACTTACATTAGAAGTTGTAAACCATAAGGTCTTTACTACAGAATCATGGAATGTACAAGACAACTGGGCCTTGTGAACATTTACTCCTTGCCACTAGCTACTCTTTAACATTACCTTCTTTTTCAAGGCCAGTAATACTGAGGGTGAGTTTATGCAGATATAAGAACATTTTTTTCCACAGGCCATCAAGTTCATAAATGGTTAACTCAGCTTATTAGGTTGGGGTATTCTTCTTCCCACGCCTCCAAGGATTCTGCATTATTGTTTCCATATTGTTAATACTTGTTTCTTTCAGAGTTAATTTCAGTATTTGTTGCAGTGAGTTGCACTTTGCACCTTGTATGTATATGTATATTTACATTTTTTCTCTTGTTCTTAATAGTTCCATGTATTTTTTTTATGTAATTTATACTTGGAGAGTCATTGAAACCGGAGTCACATTCCTTGTATGTGCATATACTTGGCCAATAAATGTGTTTCTTATTCTGATGAATAGTAAACCAGTTGCTTAATTCCCTCTTAAAGAAAGATAGTGGGAGTGCGTGATCAATAGAAGATGTTTGTTCTACAGATGAGGTTCCCATTACATGACAAATCTGCCTTTCTTCCATGATTTCTTTATTTGCTGAAGCAGGTTAAGATCTCCAGTACTAGTATTCGTTGGGCTTTTATTTCTGAAAAAAATAGGTCTTGGACTGATGGATCCCTAATAGCCTCGAAGACTAGGCACAGATCGTCCCTAAGGAGTCTATAGGAGAATGAATGCAGGGACAAGACCACTTGCTTCTCTTGATAGCTTAAATCCTTTAGGAAAATGATCTGTTTTCTTAGTAACTTCTAAGATCTCTCTAACTGCTTGGTATATTTAGTATGATACATCCCATTGGGGGGATTCTGTTCCATGATGGTGTAGAATGTTTGTTTACCAAATGCAACAATATTACATTTCATACCATTTAATTTTAGTCCAATTTCATAGTAACAGCTATCAACATGGTAAGCTTATAGCCTTTCCATAGCAGATGGGGGTTTCAGACTGTAACACACAGTTACAGTCATATACAAGCTTGGTTAACCAAAGTTCCCCCTTTGTGACTAGGATATTGGAAAAGTATATGCCCAACAGTGAAGTTTCTAGCATAGATCCCTGTCGCAGTTACCATCATGATCTCTGAGGGTGTGCCTGCCACCCTAACAGTGTGCACTCATTCAGTCAGCTAGCTAATTTAGCATCGTAATAAGATTGGCACATGGTATGGTATCAAATTGCCTTTGGTAAGTCAAGGTATGCTGTTTGAAAAGCAAAAATAATAAAACAGAAGGCGGTGAATAGCAAGCAGAACAGTTTAATAATAGTCATTAATTGCTTTTGTAAAAGAGTATAAAGGACTTCTTAATGACTAACACAAACCAAATCACTGTTTAAATAGGAAATGGAACCATCACATGATGAACATACCTGTTGCCTTAAAGAAACAGGTACCTTAAAATACTACAGTCTAAATATATATTTCCCAAGTACTGCCTTCTCTGAAATATCACAACTCCTGAACATTATTCGATATGTATTTTTCCAGCATATTACATTTATTTCTATGTAGTTTACTCCTTTTCTTTTATAGATATCGTTTACTCCTTTCCTTTTATAGATATCCTATCTTCAGTTCCTTTATTCCTTTACTATAGTCAACAACTCTGTTACACTTGGTTTAGATTTGATTTCCATTTCCCAGTAATTGCCTTTTTGGCAGCTAAGAGCATTAAACTTAGTAGGACCCTAATGAGACTAGGAATTTCAGTATTTATATCCCAGTTCTAAACAATCATTTCCTTAATTAAAATCACTTATTTTCTCAGCATTTCTGATAAAATACCCTGTAGGGAATTTCTAAAATCTATCAACTCATTACATTCCCAGAAGACACGTTCCCAGTTATCCCCTGCTTTTCCCATCACATCTCAGATTATCATAGACCTCATTAAGAGGGACACTGGCAACCTCCAAACACTCAACCCCACACAGTTTGGCTTTGTCAAGGGAAAGTCATGTCTGTTAAATCTGGATGACTTATTTGAGACAAACACCAAAGCCATGGACAAGGGGAAGACTGGGCATACTGCCTACCTTCGCCCGGCCAAAGCCTTTGAAACTATTCCCCACTCAAGCATAATAGAGAAACTCTCACAAGTAGGGATCAATCCATATGTTACCAGATGGGTAGCAAACTGGCTCACTGGTAGAACCCACCTAATCAAAATAGGGGAAGACACATCAAGCAGTAGAGTTGTAATGAGTGGCATACCTCAGGGCTCAGTCTTGGCGTCTCTCTTATTCAGGATATACTTCTCTGAGGTGCAGGACAAAACCAGAGGGCTATAGACCAAGTTTGCAGATGACTGCAAGCTGGGGGTGGTCAATTTCTCAAGTGATGTGGACGTCCTCCAAGAGGGTCTCAACCAAAAAAAAAAGACTGGTAACAGAAACATGGCCTCAAGCTGAATGCCAAAAAATGCATCATCATCCCCTTTGCTGGACAGGGGGTTTGGGTGCTGAATTGTCTAAACATGGGCTAAACTCTTGGCTAGGCTTATAAGGGTGTCATGGCCAACAGCCTAGTAACTTCCTATGTTCTCCAGCAAATTCAAACATTTTATGAAGTATTCTTGGGGTATAGGATCATTTCCATGCAACAATCCTGAACCTTCTAGATTGTGTTGCATACTCATGAACCATACATATATCCTCCCATTGTTTCTTTGTATATTGGTTATCCATTCTCATTTCTCAGTATTGTCCTGCATCATCTTATTGATTCTTATAGTTATCATCCACTATTATATATGCTCCATTACAGCAACTTTCCTTCTAAAATCAACTATAAAGTCAGCAAGAGTTGCTCTTTCTTTAAACCTGCCCCTGTCCTTTTTTCGATGCCTATACTCTATCAATCCCTGGTAGCGAGGACAGTCTCCAACTGCTTCTGCTTGGCTTCATCCCACTCTATAATTTTCCCTCCCTAGTTATTTGACCCCAATACCTTGGTTCCTTTGTTAGTTTTCTCCAAAAATTCTGGCTCCCTTGTCCTTATTTTCTCTGCCCCTACTTACATTCATCCCTAATGATAAAACTTCTTTTCTATAGTCCCATATTGGCTTAGTGACCAAAATATTTTCTGATACTTTGTAACATATAATTTCCTGTGTGATTATTACTCCCCCATCCACCGTTTCAACATCATATCTTTCCACTTTGGTGTATAGTCATCCGCTTCTTCTATACATATGAGATTTAAGTGTGTAGTTCTAAAGTTTCCCTTCAAATCTGGTAAGCCTGTACCACCTTGTTTTGCTGGGAGAAACAACTGATCTCATTTAACTCCTGACCTTTTTTCATCCCAAATAAATGTATTAATTTCTTTAATTATGATCCACAACTTCTCCTCTGGTTGACAAACATATGCCTGACCTGTATACAATACTAAAGGGACATTTTCACTGTTTCTACCTGAACTGTATACAATACTAAGGAGATGTTTTCACTGCTTGCACTTTACTATACCTATGCATTAGTCAGAGGTTCCAAATTTAATTTTTATATTATCTTTTGTAAGGTCTCTTACCCCATACCCTTTGCTGCAATAATATATTCCTTTTACTCTAACCCCTAAAATACTGCATCTTATGTTCCTATAAATATGGGCACTGCTGAAGCAATTAATGTGTGGATACATAGCATAGTGGTATGACCTTTGTTTAACCCTTGTTTACTTTATGCAAACAAACCTGTCAATAATACTTACAGAGCCAAAAACATAAAAAGACAGAATATGGATGAAAAACTCAGTCCAACCAAATATCTACATTTAGTGCTTTTGCTCTCCTTTTTATTGCAAGAACTTCATCAGAATAAATACAAATAAAACTGACCAGTTTAAATAACACAAAATGCCAATCAAATAAGAGTGATGGGTCTACTTTAGCCACTGGAAAACTGAAAACCCTGAATACAAATAGCGCGACACGTAAAGAGCAAACCGCAAATACAGTGAAGGAACGAAACTGCGAAAGTGGAAATATCGAATTTGCATAGTTGGCCCATCTATGGTATAGCTCCGTAAGGTAAGTATGCGATAGTAACGGACCTTAGGGTTAGGGAGGGGTTAAGGTAAGTGCATAGATAGGTTTTGTGTAGGTAATGTATGTAAGGTTTAGTCTAGGGTTTTGTTAAGTATATGTGTGTGTAATATTTAGTTTGTTTGGGTATAGCTCCGTGGGGGAAGTGTACGGTAGTTATGGACCTTAGGGTTAGGGAGGAGTTAAAGATAGTGCATAGATAGTTGTGTATGTGGGGTTTAGTGTAGGGTTAGTAGTAGGGTTTTGGTGCTTTAATTTAGGGTTAGAAGTAGGGTTTTGTTTAGTATATGTATGTGTTGTTTTTATTGTGTTTGGGTAGGTAGTGTGTTGCGGGTGGTGGGCTGGCTGACTATGACAGTTCGAGGTTTGAAATTTTGCGGTTTAGTACGTTCGACGTATTCGCGGTTCGCTCTTTATGTGTTGTGCTATTTGTATTCGGGGTTTTCAGATTTCAAGAGGATAAAGTAGACTGAAGAGTGACAACACTTCCTTACTAGCCACACTTTAAAGCACATTTAATATTCAAGCTTTCATTCAGGCTAGGATGTGTTTCAGTGCTTAAAAACAACTGCCATCTCACCTTATTAAACTCTAAATAAGTATTGACAATGCCTATAAATTTGGAATTCTGTTCAAACACTAAAAATGAAAACCCTTAAATTGCTTTAACATTAAATTGCGGTGCAGAAGATGATAATTTCCAACAATATAGACTTTTATAATAAAAAGAAAACTTGCATTTTCTGTATTTAATTTATCTAAATATGTTTTTTTTTTCCAGATTTTCATGTCAGGGTACTTCAGAAATGGTATCCTTTTATACCCACTCAAAGAGGTAATATCACTGATGTGTTGTTAGATGTCCATTTGTTTCCAAGAAAATTAAACTTAAAGTATATTTTGCAAGATGTTGAAGCATTGCACAATACTAAAGAACTAAAGAAAAAGAGTTTATTCAATCCCATTTTAAATAACACTTTAAATGTTTATGTTACAATGATTTAGAAAGATATTAGAACATACATGGAACAGAAACATTACCCAGGTTCCCAAACTTGTCTTCTAACAAATTTCAAGCTCTAAAAGATTTATGTTTAGATCGCAGTTTAAGAATTATGAAGGCAAATAAAGCGGCTGGAATTGTCGTAATGGACAATGAGGTGCATATTCAAAAAATAGAAGAATGTTTATCAAATGATGACACCTATCAAATTATTTCTCTAAAGGAAGTGCACAATTTACTTGAAAACATCGATTTATGTTTGCTAGACATGCTACATCAAGGGGCTATCACTGCCCAAGAACATAATTTTTTAGTTGTGGATTCCCCCAGCTTAGGCAAGCTGTTCAAAATCCTAAAAGTGCACAAACGTGAAGTAGACCCTCCAGTTCATCTTATTGTATCCTTGAAATGAAGTAAGACTAAATTTATCTCTGAATTTGTTGATAAAATATCAAATGCATTGGTTCAGCAAACTAATTCTTTTTCAAAGGTTCATGGCTGTTCTTAAATGAATTGTTCAATTATCAACTAGGTGTGCATAATAGATTTATGGCCACTGTAGATGTTGTGGTGCTATATATCAACGTTCCTCATGAGGCAGGAATTGAGTTAGTAAGATTTTATTTAAATAAATATTGTCAGTTAAGTAAAAAAATACACTTTGTAGCCTCATTATTTTGGTTCTTGACAATAACTTTTTTAGTTTAAATCACACCATATGTCATTAAAAGAAAGGGGTGGCCATGGGTGCCAGGCTTGCACTAACTTTTGCCAGTCTGGTGCTTAGTGCCTAGAAGAGTGAAATATTGACACCCAGATGGATTTAATGAAACATTTTATATAAATGGTACATTGATGAAATTATTTTGGCAAGGTAGCAAAGCTGAATTGCATTCTTTTTTAAACAGAGTACAAAGCAGTATTGAATTTTTGAATGTTACTGAATCCAATATTGGTACATGCATACAATTTTTGGATATTGATTTAAATATGGACACCAAAAATAATAATTTTGTGTCTAGTATTTACAGGAAAAATACTTTTTGTAATGTGTACTTAGATTTTGATAGTCAATACCCATTGTTCATGAAAAAGAACATTGTCAAAGGGCAATTTATTGGGTTGTCACTTATTAGTAGTGGCAATAAGTTATTTCAGGATGAATGTCTGTTTTTAAAAGAATTGTTTGTTGACAGACATTATCCTGTTCCAGTAATAAAAGATATTATGAATGAAGTTGTGGCTTTAAGGGGTTTCATGTATGTACCCATTCGGAAAAGTAGATTTGCAGCCAAGATTCTTTCCACTAGTTCTTCAGATTTTATTAGGTTTACATTTCACATTTGTTTGGACATGAAGGTCATTTATAACATTTTGGTCTGTAACTAACATGTATTGTAGGGTAATAATGATCTTGTTTAAATAATTGGTGAATGCCCTCAATTTTGTTAAAAGAAAAACAAAGCTGTAAAAACATTTTTTGAGAGAGGTGAAACTGATAAGGACATCCATAAATGAACTGTATATGGAATGTTTCAATGTGGAAAATGTAATGTGTGTGATGACATTTATTGTAGCAAAAAGTTTGTTATATCAGATCATAACTTTGTGTTACATTTGTCTAGTTTTTACAACTGCCAGTCTAAGTTGGTAGTATATTTAGGAATCTGCACTTGTTTTTACATTGGTAAGAATGAGAAGATTAACCGATTGCATTAGAGAACATAAGACCGCTATTAAGAACTGCAATATCAGGAAAGCATTGGCAAAATGCAGTATTAAGTGTAAGCAATTTAATGGTTTTAAAATTTTAATGCTTGAACAGATTTCCTATTTTATAGGGGATGTCACTATTTAGAGTTTATTTTTTTTTACTCAAATAGTTTTTATAATATTTTTAAGTATAATTTTAAACAGCTATATGCAATATTTACATTAGCCTGACTTTCAACTATATTCAATGTATATTAGTAAATATAGAATTGACATATCAGTTATCAGAGTGACAATATTAATTATTGCAGAGTGTCCAACAAAGATATAACTTTCTTCCATGGAATATTTACCAATGGGCTGGGATAGATTCGTAGTTCTTTGATTTTTATTTCCATCAATGCAGTTGTCCTCAATAAAGTGTAGAATTCTTCCGAGGTCAGTGATGTATTTGAATTCCATCTTCTGGTTATGCATTTTCTAGATATAGCATGTATTGTCCATAACAAATACATATTTGTCTTATTCAGGTAGGGACCTTCATTTACATTTAATATAATCAATTCTTTAGTTAAGGTAAAAGATTCATTAAATAAAGCTTGTAAAAAATGATTAATTCCATTCCAATATGATTTAATTTTACTACATTCATAAAAAATATGATTACAGTCTGCTTTATTTGACTGTTCACACCTCTAGTAAAAACATTTGCAGTAGAACTGATCTTCTTAATTCTATCTGGTGTTAAAAATGCTCTGTGTAAGTATTTCCAATTAAATATTTTCCAGTACTGTGTGTTAGAGGTGTGATTAACTGATAGTAAGATGATAGATTTAATTTCTTCTGTTTTAATGACTGGCCTTTTATTAAGAACTGCCAGTATGATGGTTGGGAATTGTTTGGTATGTTATTAACTCTTTGTATAGATTTGAAATGGAATTTTTCTTTTCGCAACTATTATATATATAAATTCATATAGACAACTTATTAGATTTGGTATATCTTTAAATGAAGAATTATTGATTAATCTGCATAAATCTTGAGTGTACATTAAAATACTTTGTAAGGTTAACCAGTCCTGTGTTTGATATTGTAAGTAGTTTTTATCATATGTATATCTAAAACATTTAATTTTTTACACATTGAAACTAGCATAAGAATCCATTTTGTTCCCAGGAGGTTATTGTTTCCCTATATATTTTGTGTGCGTGGAAAATTCTTAGTGATGGTAAACAGGGCTAAAAGGTCAAACCAAAGTTTTAGATCTATGTTTGCATCGATGAGTTTCCTAAAGGAATTAATGTAATGACTAATCAGAAATGCTTTAGAAGGTTTTGTTATATTATATTGTATACTAATGCATAGTATGCATAGTATGATTTGGTTTGTTAGATTTGTCTAGTACTAAGAATTTTTTTCATATATTAAATTCATTTATTAATATAACTGTTGTTAATTCTTTCCAGTTGGCAAAGTAATTTGGGTTTATCCAATTTATTGTAGTTTTAAGCACAGATGCTTTTATATATGTTTCAATTTCTGGAAAGTTCAATCATCCTTGTTTCCAGGGTCTAATGTGATGTGTTAGAGTTATTCTATTCTTTTTGGGATACCATAACAATTTTATTAAACATGAGTTTATTTCTTTAAGAATTCATCTTTCAGGAGCTAACTGCATCGCTAATGCTACATATAGAATTTTTGGTAGTAAGACCATTCTTATTAATTGCAATCTGTCTTCAAAAGTTAATATTATTTTGTTCCACTTTTCCATATATGTTTTTATTGTTTCAATAATGTTTTTATAAGTTATTAATACTGTTTCGTTTAGATGTTTGCATAACACTATTCCTAAATAATGTAGCGTAAGTTCTTGTTTTCCTATGATGGGTTTATCTATAACTTGTAATTCTTTTTTCTTATTTAAAAATAGAAATTTTGATTTTGATCTATTAAAGTGAACACCTGAGATCTTAAAGAATTTCTCCATTGCTTCTTCTAGCCCTTCTAATAACTCTCTGGATTTTGATAGGGTTAATAAAATATAATCAGCAAAAAGTACTGGTCATAGACTTCTATTCCTTTTATTCTTGAATTATGTATTACTTCTGCAAGCATTTCTATAGCCAAAGCAAATAGAATAGGTGATAGGGGGCATCCTTGTTTAGTACCTTTCGCTATATGGATAGATTCTGAGGTGAAAGGACCTAATTTAATGTAGGCTAAGTTGTTAATATATATGTTCTTTAGTAGTAAAATGAAGGAAGGAGGAAGTTCAAATAATGGTAAAGTTTTAAATAGATAATCCCAACTGAAGGAATCGAAGGCTTTTTCTGTCTAATCCGATTACAAGTGTTTCTCTATCTTCTTTATTCACATAATCTATACGAGTATGTATCCTTTTAATACTGTCATGCCTGTTATATATAAATCAAGTTTGGTCATTATTAATTGTCTTTGAAAGTGGGATTTTCATTCTGTTAGCTAAGATTGACATAGATATTTTGTAATCATTATGATATAGGTCTGTATGAGGTGCAAAGGTTCAGTGGTTTACTATCTTTTAGAATTGGTGTTATGAGAGAATATTTCCATGAGGGTGGTATTTCTGCTTCTGACTGGACTTCTAGCAACGTTTTATGAAAAATGGAGATTACTGTTGAAAGGAAGAGTTTGTAAATTTCCATAAGTATACCATCTATCCCTGGAGCTTTGTTAGATTCACTTTATTTTATCTTGCCAACAATTTCTTTGTAGGATATAGCTTTTTGTAAGTCAAGTTTTAAGTTTTTTGGAATTTTTTTTATATTGATAAGCTTTTTATCTAAGTTTATTTGGTTGGTATCTAAATCTTCTTTTTTGAAATGTTCCATATAATGGAACCAAAATGCTTCAAGGATATTTCCTATATCTGATACTTTTTCCCTTTCTTTTCATGATATATATTGCTAATGTTATTTGCTTTGGACTGTATTTTAATTCTTGTAGATAAGTTATGTAGATATCCAGGGGAGGTGGCTAATGAATTTACTTTTAATTTTTCCAAGGCTAGACAAGTTTTGTGTGTTAGAATTTCATTATATTTTTTATTTAATTCCTCTATTTCTTTTTTGACTTCTGGACAATTTTGATTTTTTTTACGATTTTGCTATCAAGAGTCTGGTTTGCAAGTCTAGTGATTCAGATTCCCACTCTCTAACTTTGTTTTTGTACCAGATAAGGGTTTTACCAAATAAATGTGCTTTTAATGAGTCCCATACCATAACTCTACTGATTTCTGTTCTATTATTAATTTCAAGAAATAATTGTAGTTCTGACAACATCCAGGGTCTGAATTCTTTAATTTTCATGATATATGATGGAATTCTAGTTGAGAAGATTAATAGTTTAAACTCTAGTTGAAGTTTCATTATCAGTGAGTCATAATCTGAGAAGGGGCATGGAACTATTGAGAAGTTGAGGATTTTTGTTTGTAAATCTTGAACTACAAATAATTTGTCTATTCTGGTTTGTGTTCCAAATATATGGTCTTTATGGGAAAATAATAAAGATGTATCATCTTTTATTTTAAAAGTGTCTGTTAAATGAAATGAATCAATCCATCTTTTTAAGGATTTTGAAATAGTTGTTATGCAAAAAGATTTCTTGATGGTTTCAGAAGCTTCTAAGATGCAATTAAAATCTCCTCCCACTATTAGGTTTCCTTTATAATTGTTGGAAATAAAATCTAGGTGTTTTTTAACCGTTCCTACTCCAATTCCTAGGAACCAATATAGATTGGCTAAAGTCCATATTCTGTTATTAAATGTGACTATAACAAATGTTAGTAGACCTTCTTGGTCTTCATATTTATAAATAACTTTTGGAGTGATTATGTTTTTCTTCCATAGAATTGATACTCTTTTTGTCTTTGTTCTTTAGGAGGATTGAGCTACGACTATATAGTCCTTAGGAATCCAAATAAAGCTATCATTAGTCTTAAAATGCATTCCCTGGGGAAATAATACTTGTGCCTTATTTAGATTAAATATTTTAGTAAGTTTGATCTTTTACTAGCATTATTTAAGCCATTAGTATTTACGAATAAGAATGTTAAATCCATTTTAAGTTATTGTAGGAAGAAGCATTTTGTTTCTATATTTTTAATTATAGTTGTTATACCATATTCTCTGATAATGATGAATGTAATTTTTATGTGTGTAAACTTAGAAGTGCTAATCGATGTTCGTTCTTCTTTAAATAGAAGTAGAGTAGAATTCTGGTCAGGCTTTAAAAAAGTACTTTATAAAACATGAATTCTAAAGTATCAAATACAAGTAAATATGAATTCCCCATTAAATATGAAATGAAAGTCATTACTAATCCAATACATAAAGATAGATCTATTGGATTATCACCCATACCTTTAACCAACAATATCAACTGAGCTCCATATGTTAAATTATTGTATGGCGAATTTTCTTAAAGGAGATATGAAATTCTATATTATTCTATTATTATTCTATATTATTTTATACATCAGGATGAATTACTCATAGTATAAACAACTATTTTATTGACTCAGAAAATATCCAATATATAGTTACCCTTAAGAGTTCTTAAACATTTCAGATATGCCATTTTGGATAAATTAAACACAACAGAGAAGCAAACACTAGATAAGCTAACATCAAATGGATTAGTACTAGAAGAGTTTGGCTAAAAAAAACTCTTTAGGAGACAATGGTTGATTACCAATGAAGCACAAATTTACTGTAGGTGTATTGCTCTCCTTTTTTATTTCCTTTCTTCATCCCCACCAACTTCAACTCAAACTTATTATAAGACATGGCTTATCAGTGCTATCCTGTCTCTGAGCAGAGGCGCCCTACATTCCAGTGTCCAGTGCTTTCACAGATTTATAAACTTACAAAGCAGAGTCAAACCATGGACTATGATCCCCTGACAATCCCCACCCTGCATAGGACACCTCCTGCTTCCAGAAGGGGAAATCACATCAGGTCTAGGATGAATGTATAAGTACCCATATAGTCATCAAGACTTGCCTTAGGTAAGTTTTAATCAAGTAGTGTTGAAAGCATCGTAGAAAGTTAATGGGGAAGTTAGAATACACTTAAGCCTCATCTCCTTTAGCCAAAAGCAGAGGTTTCCCTTTTTTTTTTGTTTTAAATCAGTACTAATAAAAGTAATTCATCAAACATAGGTAAACAAATATAACATTCAGCAGTCATAAACATGACTCGCAATCCGTTAAACAAAGCAATGTCTAACATCTCTCAAGTAAACATTATAAAGACACAATAATAGTAATTTCCTAGCTCTTTAATCTTTCTGATAAAACAAAATGTTAGCAGTAAGCTATTTTAGCTAGAACACTAAAACATTCAATTCTTCCTTGTATGTATACATTTCTACTTATACTGCAGTGTCAAGAACTGTCTTTTGTATTCTGTGCAGTACTTCACTTCTTTCAAATCATTAATTTTTCAGTTCAGATTATATTTTGTCAAAACGGCAGCAGCATTTCATGGGCACAATTAATATTTAAACCGATATTTTAAATGAATAGATTATCAGTTTCCAAATGAGTTTGTACAGAGTGTAAGGTTACTGCAAAGATAACACATTGCAAAAAGTAATATGTATCTTTTTGTGTGCTCTAGAGACTGTCATTTGCAAATAACATATAAAATGTAACATTTATAGAGCAGACACCTTATGGAGTCAGCATGTTAAACTGAGTAATACTTTTTAATCAGGCAGCTTCATTTAAGTGCACATGTAGTTTGGAGACATTTCAGCTGAGTTTCCAGGTATGTGTAACCCAATGTGGGTAGTACATAAAGTATTTACAAGTTGTCTTATTATGTTATTTAATTTGCCCTTCTTTAGGTTATATTTCAATTTAATAACTAAACAACTAAACAACATTACTTTTTTGTTATTTCTTATCTGCGAGGTTAAATGCACTTTGCAGATTCACAGTGTCCACAGAAACTACTGCAATTGTTTTCTGTTGTCATGGCAACACAAATATAGAGAAAATGTCCAGTAAACCAATAAGCATAACAGTGTCTACCATCAATCTAATTAATATTGTAATAACATCTAATTGAGTCCACTTTTCCTATTAATCTCTCCTGTAACTAGATTACTTTAGACTATGATTTCTTTGTATAGGTAGTGGGTTATTAAATATATACAGACTATATTAGTATAGTAAATAGGAAAAAATATAGAAAGGGAGACAAGATGCAGATAAAAAGAAATTATTTGAAAAAAGAGAAAAAAAAACATATACATACTGTGTGTGTTGATTAACAATGTATATATTTTATGTGCTATATACCCCTCCTTATGCGAAAGAAAAGTACCCTGTTTTACATACCTGAGGTAATGTGAAAATTCTCATGTGTCATCTATTTTCAAAAAATAAAGTTAAAGGTTCCAGTAGTTAGTTATTTTTGTTTTAAATTTTCAAGCAGTAAAATTGGTCTTTTAAAGTAATGTTAAAACAATTCATGTCATAGTAGACGCTTTGAGAGATTTGGCTGTAACATGTCCAGACATTTGTTTCTTTTGTTCTCTTAAGAGAAGGTAATATCCAATCCATATCTTCTGGTATGGTGATCACATTATTATTTTTAATAAATAAAGAGGCTTCATCCAAGTCATTAAAATTCCTCATCTCATTGGCATACAGTATTTTTATCTTAGCTGGATATGCAAGCTGAGCCTTGATGTTATTTTATTTCAGAAATGTTATCATTGGCCACATTTTTTTCCTTTGTTCTATTATTCTGGAAGAATAGTCATTATCAAACCTTATTAGGCTTTGTTTATATTTTAGAGGCGCCTTCCTCCAAGCAGATCTTAAAAGCAGTTCCTTGTCCATGTATGAAAGAAATTTTATAATTATTTACCTAGGAGGAGAATTTGAGTTAGTGGCAGGATTCCCAAGAGCTCTGTGCACCCTTTCAATGAAAAAAGAAAGTCCTGCTTTCAAATTTAAAAAGTCAGGGATCCAGCTTGATAAAAAGGAAATAATATCCTCACCTTCTAAGTTTTCAGGTAATCCAAAAATCCTGATGTTATTTCTCCTCTCCCTACTTTCCAAGTCATCTACTTTCTTAACCAGCCAAATGTTTTGCTTAAGAAGCAGTTCTTTTTGTGTCTCCTCCTTAAGTCTGTTTTCTATGTCATTTAATGAAACAGGTATAGACCTGTTATCCTTGTCTGGTGTTGTTGTAACATTTCCTTGAGAGTGTTAGTCTGCTTTTGACTGCTTGTTTTAAGATTTTCTAGGTTTTCTTTAAAATCATCCAGCTTCAAAGACAGCTCCTGTAGGGTAGATGTCATCTGTTGTAGTTCCTTCTTTAAGGTAGCATCCTGGTAAGGATTCCTTGAGTTACTCATTTTAACAAGTGAGTATATCTCCAAGCTTTTTGACAGGAAATTATTTGTATAACTTCACCAAAGTTTCTAATTATGTCATTTAGTCCTTTATCTATAAGACTGTATATTTTGAAGAAAAAAAGAATATTTTTTCCTGTTTTATTTAACTAGTTATATGGAGCTCTAAAAAGGGTGGCCACGGTGGTGTACTGGTTAGCATTGTCACCTCACAGCAAGAGGTTCTCCGGTTCGATCCTCGGCTGGGGTGCCTTCTGTGCGGAGTCTGCATGTCCTCCCTGTGGTCGTGTGGATTTCCTCCAGGTGCTCCGGTTTCCTCCCACATCCCAAAGACATGCAGTAGGTGGATTGGACACTCCAAATTGGCCCTAGGTGTGAGTGTGTGTGTGTGTGTGTGTGTGTGTGTGTGTGTGTGTGTGTGTGTGTGTGTGTGTGTGTGTATGTGTGTGTGTGTGTGTGCCTTCTGTGGAAGGTTGGGCATCAGGCTGGCAACTCCACACTGTAAAACTCCACTGCCAATGATGAACAGACAGGTGATCTGCTGTGGCGACCCCTAACCGGAAAAAGTCAAAAGAAGAAGAAGAAGATATGGAGCTCTAAAATACTGCTGCTTTCAGTTAGCCATTCAGACTCCACACCCCCAATATTTAGAGTTTAGAGAGTTGATATAGGTTCATAGGTTCATAGGTTGGTACTAGGCTATCAGCCCTAGGGCCTATACAAGCCTAGCTATAACAATTCCCTGGCTATTTCTTCCCACACTATTTACTTCCCTGGACCCCTGTCTAGCAGGGCAACTGACGTGATCCCCAGGGTGAATTTCCTATATATGGCAGTTGTTTTTTAATGCTAACACACCCCCAGCCTGAATGAAAATTTGAATATTAAATATGCTTTAAAGTGTGGCCAGTAAGGAAGTGATGTCAGTCTTATTTGATTGGTATTTTGTGTTATTTAAATTGGTCAGTTTTTTCACATAATTTTTATTGATTTTTACAAATACAAACATAACAAAAAAACTATTAAACAATGTCAAATAAATATAACTATATAGTGTCCATAACAGATATGTTTTTGTTAATATAGTCACATTTTATCTAACAGCTTTTTAAGTTTTAACCAAGCCAGTTGTTTATGTGTCACTCTTGAGGTTCTTAAGGTTATAGTCAACAATACTCTATTACATGCAATTTTGGCCAATGAGATTAATTCCACAAATGATAGAATTTTTTACTTATCCAATCTAAGGTAATGATTTTTCTTGGTATTGCAAGGAGGGACCAGAGAAGGTGCACTTGTGTTGCTGGAATATATGCTGGTATCGGTACATTCAATAATAACAGTGAATCAGTCACTTCACATTTATCCGACCACAATGCTTTTATAAATGATTTAAATTCCAATCAGAATGGAATTACAGTTTTACATTCTACAAACATATGTGTGCAATCTACACATACTGTTTCTTCACATTCCCAACATTCAGATATTTAATTTCCTGATATCAATGCTATTTTATGAGGAGTAAAGAAGCTTCTGTGAATGAACTTCCATGTGTAGATTTTTCAAAATGGAGATGATGTTGTGCTACTAAGTGACTAATATTAATGTTTTCTCCTTTTCTGAAAATCTGAATTTATTAACCTTTTCTGCTTAATTCCATAGGGATTCATCTGGGATTTGTAAGTCAGCTCGTAGTGTCCTGTATACTCTGGACAATGAAAACCCATCTTTATTACATAATGTATTCATTTCACAGAAAAGAGATGAAATATGGCATCTAGGTGTGGATTTCACTATTTGACATAATTTGAATTCACTTACTATATACTCTCTGAATGTTTGCATGTTTAGCCAATTGTTTTGGTTTATGTTATATCTTGCTATAAGGGAAGTGGTCTCATATATATAATTGGAATCAAGGAATTGATGACAAAATACTAACCCATTTCCTTTCATTTCTTCTATTTTTTTCATATTAAATGAATCCAAGCATTTGTTTGTAAATGCTATAGGAAATATTACAAATAAAATGTTTCTCATCTTATAATCTTTGTTCATTATTTGTTTAAATTCTTTGCTATGTAGTTAACAAAGGCAGAGAAATTTTATTTTTTATTTGTATTATAGCAAACATTTTTTATGACTAGATAATTTTTTTCTGCTTCTGTAAACGTCATTGTTTATTGTTTCCCCACTATTAGATACTAAAATTGTTTTATGTAAGTTTTTTCAATTAGATGTATACTTATGATTTAGCCATTGACTTATGATATTGAGGATGGTTGATTCTGCATGTAGTTCTAAGTGTGGAAAAGCTAGTCTGCCCTCTTCCCAATTTCTGTAATGCCATGTGTGACTAATTTTAGGCTTTTGTGGAAACCATAGAAATTGAACTAATATGGAGTTGAGTTGCTTCATTAATTGTTTGGAAGGAGATGTTATTATAGTTTGAAAAATGTACAGAATTTTAGGTAATATAATCATTTTAACTAAGGTTAACCTTTCTTTCATGGTAAAGAACATGTTATTTCATTTGTTCAGATGTTCCTTGACAGTATTTATTAGAGCTGTATAATTTATTTGTATAGTATCCTTCCAATTTGATTTTATATATACCCCTAAATACTTAAACATAGTATTCACACAATTAAAGTTTTCATACTTTGCCAGGATGGAGTTTTATTTTTTGTTCGGCAAAATAGTTTCAGTTTTGTTATGATAAAAATTAAAGCCTGAAATCATTTTAAAATTATGCAATGATTTTATAATGCGTTTTATAGAAGAATCTATATTTCCAATTGCTAGTAAGAAATTGTCAGCAAAAAGCTATATTTTGGAACCATAGTTTGGATTAATGGAAAAGCTACTTATATTGTCATTAGTTCTTATATAATTAGATGGCTCCACCGATACGGCAAATAATAAAGGTGACAAAGGACATTCTTTCTTGGTGCCTTTCAATATTTTAAGTGGTCCTGATTAAAAAGTTCCAATTTTGATATATGATAAGGAAGTGGTATATAATTTGTTTAACAGCTTTATAAAGTCAGGGGGGAAATGATACATTTCTAATACTTTATAGAATCAAAAGCTTTATCTAGATCTAAGCTGATAACTGATAATTCCTTTTTTTGTTTGCATATTTTATTCAGGTTAGAAGTCTAATGACATTATTTTGGACTTTTCTGTGTGAAATAAACCCTGTTTGATCATCTGCTATTATTTTTGCCATGAAGTGCTTTAATCTGTTTGTTAAAATCAATGTGAAAATCTTATAGTCCACATTCAAAAGAGAGATAAGGTGATAAGAAGTCACTAGTTTAGGGTCTTTATCATGCTTTATGATAGGTTATATCATGGCATATTTTCATGAAGGAAACAATCTGTCATTCTTTCTGAATTCTTCAAAAGTTTCAATTAAAGTCATTAGAGTTTCATCTGGAAGTATCTTAGATATTTCTACTATTAATCTATCAAGACCTGGAGCCTTGTTGTTTTTAATGTTTTGTATTCTTTACTTAAGTTCCTTTAATGATATTGGTTTAAGAAATCTAATATTTTGTTCCTTTGTTAATTTTTATTTATGTTGTCTTTCAAGAATGTGTCCTTCAGGGTATTATCAATATTATTTAGATTGATGCTATTCATTGTTTCATGGTGTGTTCTAAAAGTCTCTAATATGTCTTTTAAATCAGTTATATGTTTAGGTTTATTCTTGGAATTATCTATAATTTCTTTAATATGATTGGTGTTTGTTAAGCTTTTCAATTTAACTGCTAATCTGTGCATGTTTTTAGGGTTAGTTTAATAAGTTTGTAACTTTATTCTCTCTAGATTTATTGCTACTTTGTGATTCAAAATGTCTGTGTATGTTAGATTTAGTTGTTTTAGTTCTGAAATTCTAGTTATGTCTTTAGTGTCTAAGTTCTTTTTTAATATATCAATCTTTAATTGCATTTTTATTAACTCTTTGTCCCATTCCTTCCTTTTGTTTAGATACCACCTTTTAGTTTTACCATATAAATATGATTTTACTGTATCTCAAAGTATAATTCTAGAAGTCTCATTATCATCATTAACATCGAGAAATTATTTTATTTCTTTTAACAGCCATTCTCTAAAATCCTTTAGGTTAGTAATATATGCAGGTAGTCTCTGCCAAAAAATCAGGTCTCTTGGTGTTATGTGCACTTTAATGAAAATAGTGTTGTGGTTGGATAGTGGACATGAGCTAATTTTCTTGTATATTGGATATTAAATTATTGACAACAAATATCTTATCAATAGTTGTTTGTGTACCAACCTGTAAGAATAATGTGTGTATTTGAGGGATTCTGACTCTCTTATATCATAAATATATCTCATATTTGAAATGCTAATAAAATTGTTTAGCTTTTTAGCTGGGGCAGACATTCTAAAATTACCATTTTTAATAGTGTCATTCTTAGAAAGGATGCAATTAAAGTCTCCTGCGCATGCAATGTCTCCTTTAGCTTTAACTGAGATTAACTCTAAATATTTATTTGCTGTTTCTGTTCCAATATCAGGTACTCAATATATGTTAGTTAAAGTGATATAGTTTCTATTAATCTCTAATGTTACCATACTCATCATACCATTTTTGCCTGAATATGAATCAATGATTTTTGGTACAGACAAAGTTTTTACCATAAGATCATAGTGCCCCTTCTCTTGGTCTGGTAATGACATTCAACAAGTACTGAATAGCCATTAAAAGACATTCTATTCAATTTTTTTTCTATTGTATAAGTTTCTTGTATAAAGGCAATGTCCACTTTGTTTGCTTTTAAATACTTACTTAAACTTCCTCTCTTTATATTATTAAGGCTATTGACAGTAAGTGAAACACATTTATACGAAGACATATTTAGAGACACGATTTTGTGTTATGAATTCCATCATGGACAAAAATTTAACTTTAAACATAACTAATATATATTTGAAAATATATACAACTCCAAACATGGAATATAACATTCCTGGTTTAATGAGCAAGTTATTAAAACCACCTTCTTTCATCTTACAATCGTTAACCTTTATCAGTCTAATGCTTCTGCCTTGATTTAACCAATTGTACAATATGCACCAAAAGATAATATCTCTCCTAAGATGTATAGAACTACTAGTCTATCTTTTATAATATCACTAAATTAAACATTGATTATCTCAGATAGACAACTATGAATAGAAAATGTAGTAGTTAACAATATCACAAGCCACTTTATTTTAAATGGTAAAGGCTTTAGGTCTTTGGGTAGTAATACATTTGTTACGTATTATTGCTAATAGAATAAACAAAATCTTGTACTTATATTAGATATTCTAGTTGACTAAATAGCACATTTATATCACACCATCTATATTTGTTGTTGAAACTGATAACATGTTCTTACAGTGGAGTGTAATAAACATAATGACCTCCTCGGTTTAACTAAACTAGCATTTAACACACATTCCAAGTGAATACAGTGAGAGTTATATGTTTGCCAAACATTTCATACCAACATTTGTTAAGCATATTATAACAGAGGACAGCAATTATGAGGTTCAAAAAATGCCTCTAATAACTCTGATTTTTTTCATGTCATACCATTCATTTGTGTAAGGCTTATTCGAAATATCCCCTATCATATCTCATTACTTAAAGTATACCAAATATAGATCAAAACATTTGCCTAATTAGCTTTACATATTACTTATATGAGTTAAGCTATTGAATGACTCCTGCTCCTTTCCACTCCTCCCCTCCCTCAAGGGAAAAAAACATATATACACTTTAGTCTGTCTATATTAGTGCATATACCTTCAAGCACTTATATATGTGTAACTTCTATGATCTGAATTTGCAAATTATCACATATTCATTGAGTAAGCATATAGCTGAGTTAAACATCACATACATACATTTCTAAACGCATAAGTGCCGTTATATATTTTTTACAAATCATAGCATAAGCTTGTAAACCATATGTACAGAAATATTTATTTTTGCTGCTATTAGTTTAATTTCAGTTTGCCATGGCAGTTTAATCATTATTAGGCTCATATGCAGCTATATACATCTGTCTGGTTATCTAATCCGATAATTTTCGTATTCAGGATTATCTTTAAAACATTACCAGTTAAAGTTGTAGTAAGAATAATTTTCAGTACCTTTTTCTGCTCATTTTCATAGAGGATTGCATTCCTGAAGTACAAATAGACTGGTACAGTCTATTATGAAGCACGTCTACAAGATTCCGGCATCTTTTCCCTCGCATAGCATCACTGAGAGATGACAAAAGTTCAAAGATCACACTGTCTATTCCTTTGCACTGTAGATTAAAAGGAAAGCTGCTGTGTACAAGAACAATGGCTGTACTGCTCTTGAGACTCTAAGAAAGTGAAACTTTTGAACATTCTGGTGGTAAGAAGTGTCTCAAGGGCAATGTTAACAAAATTCTTACATATAGATAAAAAAATGGTCTGAATATACAAAACCACCATGCTGATGGCAAAAAGGAAACTGTTATGTTAAAGGCACCAGCCATAGCCATGCCAACAGCAACAAATACATTTATAAAGATGCTATGAAGACACTATGCTCTTTAAACATGTCAAATCAGTTATAAACATAAAACATCAATTCATCTACATCTCTACTCTCAGTTTCAGTACAATATAATAAAAACAGGTCTGACTACTTGTTGACAACTGCATTTTTACTGATCCCCCCTTTTTTTCCATAACTCAAGGTGCACAGAACTATTGATTAGGAAATATAAATTATTGCTTTCACCTCTCAATAGTAATTTTATTATGAGGGGATTATGCCTTCAGAATGTTATATACCTTATTTTTTCATATGCTTTAATCTAGTTAAAGGCATAATGAATATATATATAAAGCTTTCAGCATTACTTCAGTACTGTGTGACTATATATACTTCTAACTAAGTGATAAGGAGCTAGATGCAGTTTAAGACAACCTGAAGACAACCTGTTCATATAAATTTCTAATTTCTAATTACCAGTGAGAGAAACAAAAAACATATATATAAGAAAAAGACTTTTAAATTTACCTTAAAGTTTGTTCATTTGTTTTTTAACACTAACATGGATTCTGTCTGCTGGATAATAATACAGATGAAAATTATTAGATTTATTTCCCTTTTAGTTTTTTATTAGTTTTGTCATTTGTAGATAATTTGCCATTAATAGCTTGTCTTTTCAAACTTGGTAATGAGATGTCCATGTCTTCTATTTTATCCAACAGTTTGTCTTCACAAAGTCTGCTGCTTCTTCAAGGTTGTTAAATATTTTTTTACCATTTGAGAGGATAATCTTGATTCTTGCTGGGAATAAGATCTGAGCTTTTATATCAGCTTTTTTTCAAGTTTTTGATAAAAGGAATGCATTCTTTTCTTTTTGTTATTGTAGTGGAAGTGTAGTCATTATCAAATCTTATATTTTTCCCATTGATGTGTATTGGATTTTTCTGACCAAGTCTTTGTCCTGTCTTGATAAAAAACTTTATTATAATAGATCTCACTGTTGCTGTATTCTTGGAGAGAGATGAATTAGAAAGAGACCTATGACTCCTCTCAATCCCAAAAGAGAAGGACTCAGGAAGAGTCAGTATTTTAGGCAGCAATTCATTTAAGAACAGGATCATGTTACTTCCTTCCATCTTTTCTGGAACTCCCTATATTCTAATATTGTTCTTTCTTGATCTGGACTCCAGGTCTTCTACTTTCTCTAATAGTTGGTTGTTTTGTTTTAGAAAGAATTCTATTTGAGTGTCATTTTCCATCTGTCTCCCATTAATTTCATTTATAGTTTCTTCTATGGTGATAGTTGATCAGAATTTTTAGCAATTCTATTTTTATTTTATTTTATTTTATTTATTTTACATTTGTTTACCGGGTTGGTCTGACTGGATACATATCCTTTTTCAGCAGAGACCCGGGGAGAAAAGCTCCACATTCACAAAGAAACAAAAAATACATAGAGTAACATCAAAAACATTCAAAATACAGAGAGACTCATTGCAATAACATTCTATTAAGTTGCACAGTTATAATTTTGAGTAGGACCCCAGATATTGAGATAGGTTAGGAAGTAAGGAGGTTTGCTCTATTAATCCCAAGGGAGAAGGCAAAATTTTCGTTGACAAATCGAATCTATGGTTATAGGAGGGAGCAATCTAAGGGAAGCAAAATTGTATAAAGAAATAGGTTTAAGGAAACTAGAGAAGTTTTAGGAGAGGAAGTCCTATAGATAATACTGAGAGGGTGGTAAGGAGCCATTGTGTTAGTCAGGATTGTCACAGGGGCATAGCCAATGTGCCTTAAGAAATGACTTGAGACTGGTTTTAAAGTGGCTGATTGAAGTTGTAAGTCTTAGGTTATTGGGAAGGGAGTTCCATAGCCTTCCAATAGAATTGGCATAGAGAGCATCACCTCCTGAGTTATTTGATTTCCTGGTTTGTACCAGGACACTATTGGAGGATCGGAGGCAGTTAAGGTTGGAGTAAGGGGTCAGGAGTTGGTTCAAAGAGGGTTTTTTTTCTGGTTCCTTAATTATTTTAAATGCTTCCGTAAGTTGTTTGAATTTAAGAAGATTAGGTAATTCTAACCATTCAAGTTTCTTAAGGTTGAGACAGTGATGAGTACGGTAAGGTGATCCAGTCACGAACTTAGCGATGTGGTTATAAGCAACTGAGAGTTTGTTGAGCTCATTTTTGTTGAGGAAGGATAGGACCGGGGATGAATACAGTAGGGTGGAGAGAAGGTGAGTTCTCGCTATAGTAAGTTTGGTATAAGGGGTTAGAAAGTTTTTAATTCTGTACATGGAGCCTAGTTTCTTGTTAACTGTCTTAATAGTTTGACTAATATGTACATCAAATTTGAGCTTGTGATCAATAGTACCACCTAGTAGTTTGGTGTTGGTGACTGGTTCAATGATGGTGCCATTAATGGATTTAACGTGAAAGATCTTATCATTAGTCTGAGGCGGATATTGGCCTGAAGGGATTCCTGAGGTGGGGAAGATTAGAAGTAGCTTAGTTTTTATGGGATTTAGAATGAGTTTCCGTTCCGAAACCATTTTTCTACAGCCGTGAAACAGTATTGGGTGGCTACTTGGAGATTATAGAGAGAGACGCCAGAACAAATCAGGGTAGAATCATCTGCATATTGAATGCAGGTGGCTTTGGGGATGACTGAGTGGAGGTCATTTATGAATAAAGAGAAGAGAAGGGGACCAAGTATGGAGCCTTGAGGAACTCCTATGGTATTTGGTAGCAAGTGAGATAGTTTGCTCTGCCACTGGACAGCTTGTTGTCTACCGGAAAGATAAGCATCAAACCACCGAGGGTTAAGTTATCAAGGTGAAAGGATTCAAGGGTGTGGAGCAATAGTTGGTGATTGACCATGTCAAAGGCTTTTGACAAGTCAAGAAAGAGAGCAGAAGTTATAAATTTATTGTTCGATTGTTATTTACTGAATCCACAAAGGAAAGGAGGGCAGTGGTAGTGCTATGATGGGGCGAAACCCATGTTGAGTTTTAGACAGAAGATTGTTTAGGGTGAGGTGGTGTAGGAGTTGCTTGTGAGCACACTTTTCCATGATTTTGCTATAGGCGACAATATTGCTATAGGTCTATAGTTCGATGTTTCCGTGGAGGAGCCTCCTTTGTGAAGAGGGATAACATATGATATTTTCCAGATTGAGGGGATGGTTGCCTCTGTAATAGTTCTATTTATCAGGATTGAGATGGGATAGGCTATAACATCGGCTGCTAATTGTAGGTATTCGGCTGGGAGACGATCAGCCGATAGGGTGGATGGTTTGAGCTTCTTTAATAGAGTTCTAATATAGGAGGTGGATATTGGTTTAAGACTAAAGGCGGGTAGATCTTTGCCAGTAGGATTAGTTAAGGAGGTGGAAGAAGTAGGTAACTGACTGGCTAGTGCCTGAACAGTCTCAGTGAAAAAAGAGTTAAATGAGTTAGCTATTACTTCAGGATTTTCACCTATAAGTTTTTCAGGGGTAGGGGTAGGGGATTTTTAGGTCTTCTATTTGTTTCTTACTTTCCTTTTTCATGTTCTCCATAATTTTTTCTAGGTTATCTATTTTCACAGAGAGGTCCTGAATGCTGGAAATGATTGAGTGAAGCTCTTTTTTCATGGAACTGTCCTGAGGAGAGGCTCTTGTGTGACTCGTGGCTATATCCAATTGTACTAAGCTGTAGAACTTCTGACAGGAAATTTCTTGACAAAAATCTCTGAGAACATAAGTTTCTTCTTAGTAGATAATCCACAATATCAAGAAATATACCATGTGAGAACAATCTTCAAAGTTTTGTAAGTTAAAACATAAAAATCCTGTCAGAAACAATCTTTATAGGCAGAGCATCAGAAAAGTGCTGCTATCACCTTGGCATCTTAGCCACACCCTCTAAATTGGCCAGTTTTATTTGTAGCTATTCTGACAAAGTTCTTGCAATAAAAAAGAGAACAAAAGCTCTCAGTGTTAGAGTTTGTTCATCCATATTTTGCCGTTTTATGTTCTTGTTTGCTTTATATCCTGAAAAATATGAAATTATCTCAAGATATTTCATAACACTGAAATATAATTTTCTGGTTTTATCAAGTAAAAAATTATATCATCTGCAAACAAGGCCAGTTTTTCTCAAGTATCACACCTGTTATATCCTTGAGTTTGTGGGTATCTTATTTTCTTTACCAGTGACTCCAGAATCAGGCAAGTAACAAAGGAAAAAGTAGACACCCCTGCCTGGTTCCTCTATCCAGACCAACTTGTCATAGAGAAGGATTCCTCCTATTCTTTATTCTTGCCTCTTATCCTTCATAAACCTTCTTAATTAACATTGCCCTAATCATAAAATTCCACCTACCTGTATCAGATACCTTCTCCACTTCAAGACCCACAAACAAGGGTCTTCTTGCTGTCTTCTTTCTTTTGAATCATTATCATACTGCTGATACTGTCAAATACTTGTCTTCCCTCCACAAAACCACACTGATCAGGTTTATATCATTATGTCAAACTGTGATAAGTTTGAATACCAAAACAACGAACTGCAAACTCCGAAATGGAATAACACCAAAAACTCAAAACCCCAAAGTTCAAAACTCGGAATGGTTATAGTTGGCCCAAGCATGCATATGCATGAGGTCTCCACTGTGGTGAGATCTTGGAGTTGGTATATTTTAGTAGGGGGGCATGGGGGACACAGCCCCCCATGTTGGGGGTGTGGGGGCAAAGCCCCCCACATTAGTAATAGTGTTAAGTGTTTCTGTGTTGTTACGTTATCGTACCATTGTGAAACTGGCCGATCGTTGCTTTTCGGAGTTCCATTTTTCGTAGTTTTGGGTTTTTGGAGTTTTTACGTTTCGGAGTTTGCTGTTCAATGTTTTGGTATTCGGACATTATCACAGTTCGATGTTCTGATGTAGACCCCACTGATCAACAACACCTTGTCCCTTCTTTTAGTTATTATAGACATACTTAATAATGGTTCAAAATTGAAAGTGGTCTATATACATTTGGATTTAAAAGGTATGTACTCTCTCTGAACAGCATAACTACCAGTGCTTTCTTCCAAGATGCTGCTACTGTCTCTTTTTTATAATAAGATGTTCTCACTGTTGATCACTATGAAACAAATTTCCATTCATTTAAATATATAAGAAAACCTTCTTCTCAATAATCTCTTCAAAAAGCAAGTCCTAGTTATGATAATAACCTGACCTGAACAAAATCTAATACCTAAAATTTTACAACAGCCTCATGTCAAAAAAATTAATTCAATAGTTTCCAATGGCTCTGTACCATGACTTTTATCTTCATTCAGATTTATTTATTTATTCATTCACTCAATTTGGTAACGGGGTAAACCACTAATCCAAATGGACCTATTTAATTCTGAGCATGGAGACCACAGGAGATGTATGTAAACCACATGCATGTAGTAAGTGTACCACAAATGGTGATACATGTGTCATCTATACACTATTTTTAATGATAGTAAATGTCATCAGCATAAGCCATCATAATCATTAAAGCCAATCTATTCCATACATATCTGCCCAAGTGCAGAGGATTTTCAATGCTTCCAGCATTCTTAATGTATTCATCAAGTTAAACAATATCATTCTTAAGAGAAAGCCCTGTCTTTTATCTCTTTTAACAGGCATCGCTGAGCCTAACCAGATATTTATTATTACCTTGACAGACTTTTCATTATAAAGTTTCCAAAAAATAAATTACCTCCTCAGCATTTTTAATACCTGCCATAAGTGTTCAGAATTTTAATTGTTAAAAGATTTAGTAATATCATTAGTATTCATTTTAATATCTTCACTTCTTGCAGATGTATTATCCATTAACTCTGTAAATAGAATCAATATATCCTTACTTTTTCTTCCACACACCTCATATATCCCACCTTTCAAAACTGAAACCCGAAAAAGTTTGTCTTTTTGATAAATTTTCATGATAATTTTGCGATCTGTGTTCATTAGTATAATCACTGCACCATTTTAATAAATCTTTATTTCTCCATTTTTCCAATGAGTCTAACTATTTGATTAATAATTTCCTTATACAACAAATCTTCATTCTTCCATTCATTTAAATATATAAGAAAACCTTCTTTTCAATAATGCATATAGTTTTATAAAAATCATAGCTGATACCATCTATTTCTGGAACAGTATACATGTATATTAATTTCAGATAATACTCTATCTAATTCAGACATAAACATTGCCTTCCTTAACATGTCATTCCCTTCTATAGATATCAGCTTTGAAATTTCCTAGTAGCCTAATCAAACTTCTATAATCATATAAATACCACAGCAGGTCTCCTATGAAAAGAGGTCATGGAGTTAATGGGACTAACTTGGTCAAGAAAGAATAAGAAAATTAAATAAATAAATAAACACTGTCAAAATGCGACAACCAAAATTGCAAATGAACCACCAGGAGCAATGAATGTTGTGTTAGGCCAGTCTCTTCTGCATAATCTCCATGGGTGCTTCACTCCACCAAAACCTTTTACTTAAACATATTAATTCCATGGTCAGGGAACCATGGAGAAAGGGCAAAAGCCTCCTAAATAGTGAACTCATGTACATTGGACAGAGATGGTTTGCACATTTCCTACCATATCGGTGCACTAAGTGTTTGGATGGTAGACACACATACACATCACAAAGATGCTGCAAAAATGCAAGTTAGTTTAAAATAATAGCTTCAGTAAAAAAACTTAAAAAATAGTACTTAAAACTTTCTCGAAAAATTATCTGATACAGTCACATAAACCTCAAATTAACTAGTATGATGCATTGGTTGTAAGAAAATGTCTTCACTACCAACAGAGATCCAGTGGTTTCATGAATTACTTGATATGAATGTGAGTAGCATCTACTATTGTTATACATGCCCCTTTCCAAGAAGGATATGGGGCTGTGACTGGGAGCTAAGAGGAAAGTTTGACCAAGGTTAAATGTTCCATTTACATTAGATGTGTTTCTTACAAAATTAAGCCAGATATAGTGGGCCGGATTCACAAAGGCTTGCATGGAGTCTAAGAGTAGAGTAAGACTCCATGTAGTCAACATGTCCGCCGAGCGATCCAGAAACAGCTGGTAGGGGTGTGCAATAGAGCTCCTAAAACGAGTCTTACATGAACAGGGCTTGGATATGCAAATTACCTCAACTGCAGGCGAAAACTATGCAAATGAGGTAAATGTGTGATCCAGGAAACCCGAACCTGTCCGAGTAAGAGTAGTGTTATTTGTAGAAATGTACTAAGTTGACAACTGAGTACAGTTCTGCAAATAGCAAAACGGAGCCGTGACAGCACCAAATAAAGGTTGCATCCAGTTGAGGAAGTATGCAAATAGCCAAATATATGGCCATTGGCAATGTTCACCGATGTAAAATAAAAATAAAAGTATTTTTTATCCCGATCGCCGATGTTTAAGTGTAGCGCAGCGCCGCGCAAATGCGCTGCACTCTAAAAACCAGAAAACCAATAATTAAAATCCACAAATGTGGATTTTATTGTAATTCCTAATTTACAATGCAAGGGAATGGCAAGTCGAAGACAACATGGCTTCCGAGTAGAGGTTGCTAAGGGGGGAAGCTCAGTCTAAGAGATGTAACCAAGCATTAGTAGGCAATCCTATGCAAATGAGGGTAAGGATAGTGAATCCCAAGTTTACATAGCAAATGAGCACAGTCAGTGGAGTGTAGGAGTAGGATAAGGGGAGTATCAGAGTAGAAGATAGATGACATCACGAGGGGGGCATGTATGAATGAAGTGAAGCTCATTGGAGCAGAGTGGCATGTGTTTGCTGTCAGTTACTCATCACTGGAAGACATGTGTCAACAGGTACGCTAGCTAAAGTCAAGAAATTGAAGGTGTATGCTGTGGATAACACTAAACTTTCTTGTAGAAGTGCTTGCAATGTGTTTGCATGCGGGTGAGCACCTGTATATCCGAGTAAGACTGTGTGCGTGTGTACGCCTGTGTGTGCGCGTTTAAGCTTGAGTAAGCATGTCTAAGGTTGTTTAAAGTTGTGTAAGCATGTTTGCGCTGGTGTGCGTGCGTTTTAGTAAGAATAAGCAAGTTTTAGTCCATGTAAGCATCTGTGCACGTGTGTGAGCTGGTGTGAGCGTGTTTGCTCTTGTGTGCGCGGTGCTGCCCCCCTGAGGAAATAGAAAGGGAAAAGGAAGCACAACAAATAGTAGGAAGTTAACCAGGGAGTACTAGTAGAGCCAGCAGGTGAAAAAAATCAGAATCAGGCAATTACACAGGGAGTACACTAGCCCAGCACAGCACAGCACTTAAAACTCTACAAACAACATTCCACTATGTTTCTCTCAGAGACACTGCAACACTGCAGTACGCTAATAGAAGTGAAAACTGAAAAAGCTTTACTGAGACAAAGAAATGTTAGGGGCTGCCATTGCTGTTATAAGGTGACATATGCAACATGCTGAGGGTGGTGACAATGCGAATGCTGCTGCACAACCCACAGTGAGGAGACGGAGAAGAGTGTACAAGTCCAGGGTAACCTATCAGGGGCTACATGAGCTGGAGATAGTGGAGCGCTATAGAGTGGACAGAGACCTCATGCAGCAAATTGTTGAGCTGTACAGGCCACGCCTCACACACAGAGCCAAACAGAGGGGAACCCATCCCATTTGAAAGCAAGGTATGTGTTGGCCTAAGAATATTAGCAACAGGTACCTTCCAGAGACCAACTGGTGATATGATGGGGATATCACAGGCATCAGCATCCATGGTACTACACCAGTTCCTGGATGCCATGTCAGCATATGTCGGTGATCATGTATATTTCCCCAATTCCCATGAGGTATTGGCCAGCAATATGCGTCTCTTACAGCAAATATCGGAATACCCTGAGGTAGTGGGTGCAATAGACTGCACGCACATACGCATCAAAGCACCAGCCGGTGAGCGGGGTAGGGTTTACATTAACTGCAAGGGCTTACCCTCCATCAATTGCCAGGTTGGGTGTGATGCCCAGGGCATAATACTGAATGTGTGTGCTGGCTGCCCTGGAAGCTACCATGATTCCCATATCTGGCATCTGACACAGCTGTACCAGACATTTGCCAATGGGGACATCCCTCATGGTCACCAAGTGGGGGATGCTGGCTATGCACTGGAGCCGTGGCTGATGACACCAATCAGAAACGCACACACACCTGAACAGGAATGCCATAATGAGGCATACGCACAAACACAAAATGTAACCGAGCATGTGTTTGGGCTGCTCAAGTCATGGTTCCGGTGCCTGGACACATCTGGTGGAGCCTTGCAGTACTCTCCAACTACATGTACCCAAATTGTCATGGTATGTGCTATGCTACATAATATGATCCTGCAAAAACAGCTGCAGCAGGACCAGCATAGGCTCGGGCCAAACCACCCCCCACCATTGCCAAGGCCATCACAGGCAGAGGATGATTCGGAGGAGGAACAACCTGAGCCTTCCCAGAAGGAGGCATGCCCAGTATGCTTTGGCCTTGGCAAAGAGGCAACACATAGCACATACACTGGCTCAGTAGGAACCCTGGAAATGATACCTCTCTCTGACTCGCACATATAGTAAAAGGGATGCCTAACTTGACACTACCTGTTTTCAAACATGTATAGGGAGTGTGGTATGTGCATCCGACATAGGCAGCCCTGCAGCACCACCTGAGGCATGATTGCCATGTGTTAAGCAATATAAAGCAGTGCTAAACAGCTTTTACCACCATTTAGTATATGTAAACAAAATTGCCACACCAACCAGCACAACTGTGGTCAATGTTGAGCAATATTGGGCAAGGTTCAGCAATGTTGGTCAATGTTGAGCAATGTTGGAAAAGCTTTGTCTAAGTTGGGCATAGCTGAACAAAGGCCAACATGCTCATATTTGCTCTACTGGCCCTTAAGTAGTCTGGTCTGCTCAGTATGAAAATATAAAGCAGTGACTGGCCTCGAACACAGAATACTGTGCACTATAATCATAGTACTGAACCACTAAACCATGACAGTATTTCAGTGGTCAACCTGTATGAAGAAATGTTGATAAGTTTATGCAAAGTATCTCATGGAAACCCTGCAGGCACAGCATAATCCCAGTTGAGTTATGACACAAAGGTGAGCCCTGCAGTAAGACTAGAACCTGATTTTCAACACACATGTAGTATAAATGTTAACATTGGTCATGTTCACACACATCAACAAATGTAGTGGACCTCAGACAGCAACATACTGAAAGGTCGCACTGGGCATGCTCACACACTTGAATAAATGAGACAAATGTCAGGCAACAAAACACTGAAAGGACAGACTGGGCATGCTCACACACTTAGGCCATGTCTGAGTATAGCAGTGGGCCACACATATCTGGCAATTGCATGTGTTAACCCAGGAATCTCTCACTATTCAGCAATCTGCCCTGTGCACACAGTTATATGACAACAGACACATATATAATATAGTGGAACCCTGTCATACTCAAATATGTTCTGCAGATATATGCAACATGCATAACTTCATAGAAAGTGGGAAAGCAAAGAAGATAAAAAACCTGCAATCAGTATCATCAATAAACAATGTGCATCCCAAACATTATCATAGGTTCAGAGGTTGATACTAGGCTATCTACCCTAGGGCATGTATAGGCCTAGCCAGAGTGTGTTTGGCTTTTGCAACCCTGTTAGATTAGTAGACTGTGCCTGTGAATAGTAGGTCACACAAGATAGCCCATTTATGTTTAGTCTATTGTGCCTCTATCTAGCAGGGATCCAGAAGATATCCCAGGGGTAAACATATGATCACCCATCCACTTGTCAAGATGTCTCCTGTAGGTGGTCAGTGGGGGGCTCTGCCTATGTAGGACTGGGATTTCATTCCAGATTGAGTGGAGCCTCTGGGATAAGAATCTGTCCATCCAGCATGCCCTATTAACATCTGTGCTGAGGTTTACGTCCCTGGAGTGTGTAGTTCCAAGGGATTCGGATATCCTGAGGTGGAGCATGTCCATTAATTCTGGGTTGGACATGGCTGTAAACAACAGGCACAGATCACATCCGAGTAGGCGGTAAGCGACTGAGTAGAGCTGGAGTTACTTTATCCAAACTGCGCAGGGCAGCTGTGTGAGTCCCTAGATCCACTTGATGAGGTACTTTTGTGGCCATTACAGTTGCTGCAGGTGTCGGGTAAGGTACATCCCAAATGGGGCATTGTATCCAGTCATGGGCCTGATGAGTACAGAGGCACAATGACCTCACTTGATCTAGATGTGAAACCTTATGAGATAAGGTGGGCTATATAGAAGGTCTATCTAACCACGTTGGCAACGTGATTGTCAAAGGCGAGAGTACTAACAACTCAGTTCCCCAAATCCCTAACAACTCCTACCGTATTTAATGGATTACCACCTATGTGGTAATGTGTGGGCATGTTGTTATTCCCAAAGGGGATGACTATGCATCTAATGGCATTTATCTGTAGGCCATGGCTCTGGCACCAGTCATTCATCTCTGTGAGACACTGTTTGAGGATGCTTGTGCCAGCTGGAGAGTTGATTATGGCACCCAGTTTGCAGTCATCTGCGAACATGGTCAGCCATATTCCTCCTGTGTTAGACTGTACATCAGAGAAATATATACTGAACAACAGAGGTCCCAGGACTGAGCCTTGTGGGATGCCATGTGTAACTGGTGTATAGTCAGACATGGCACCTGCAATACTGACCATGTGGGTGCTATCCCTGATCCAGTTATCAATCCATCTTGTGACATATGTGTCGATATCGAAGCTGGTGAGCCTATGTATAATGGCCGAGTGGGGTATTGTGTTGAAGGGTTTAGTGAGGTCCAGGTAGGCTGTGTGGACAACCTTCCCCATGTCTATGGACCTGGTAACTGTTTAAAGAAGTCGAACAGGTTCAAGAGGCAAGATCTTCCCACAACAAAGTCGAAATGTGTAGGATCCAGTGTCTGCAGGTTCCCGATTTCTACATGTATGAGTTCCATGACAATATGCTCCATAGCTTTGCAGAACAGGCTAGTTAGGCTTATAGGGCGATATTGTCCAGGGTCCGTTGTGGCACCACCTCTGTGGAGCAGGACCACTGTTGCTGTACGCCATTCCTTGGGTACATATCCTGTAGTAACTCTGATATTGAACAGTGACTTAATGTGAGGGTTATGTTCATCATAAATCTCATGTAAGATGCAGGCCGGGGCACCGTCTGGTCCCATTGATGCTGTGTTGTCTGCTTTGGAGAGAGCAGCACTCACCTGTTCATTTGTGATGTCAGAGGGGCTACACTCTGTTGGGATGGACAGTTGCTCTTTGGGGGGATGGGGGGAGACATTTGCACTGAACCTGTTTGCCAGGATGTTGGCAATGTCTGTGGGTTCAGTGTATGTTTAGTCAGTATGCAGTAACTCACAGCATATCTGTGAGTTTCCACCCAGGTTCCTGACATAACTAAAGAAGGCCTTGTGATTGTCTTAAGTGTCTGGTGCAATTTTCCATTAGAAGTGGGTCTTAGATGAATTCATGAGTGATCATAGCTTTTTGCTAGTACTGATCAGAGATGCCTTCCCTTTTTGGGATTGTGGTCTATCATGTAGTAGCCTCCTCCTTTCATTATATAGCTTATTAATGGCTGGGGTCCACCACACAGGTCCCCTGCCTTTGGAGGAGTGAGTCTTGTTGTTATTTGGGATAGCACAATCCGTGCATTCCAGTAGGTGTCCATAGAATGCATTTGTAAAGGATTCAGAGGTCTGAGCCATATTTACCACTGTCCCAGGGTCTTTGAAGGATACCACCTTAGTTTGGAGAAGTGTGACATTTGCTTTTGAGAAGTTCTTCACCGAGATTACCTAGGATGGGGGTGGGAACGGGATATGGATGTCCAGTGAGATAAATGTATGGTCTGACCTTACCAATATAATGGTGTTTGGGGAGACCTTCATATTTTCCAGTGTTCCCAGGAAAGCCAAATGGGGTTCCTGAGTTTGGGAGGGTGGTCTGTAGCAGGCTACAAACTGAAAGGCAGTTTTGCCCACTGTTAGTTGCACATGTATGGTCTCCGATGCTTCATGCAGTGCTACTAACCTGGAGATGTGTTTATCTGTGATGTATATGGATACTCCCCCTATTTTTGTTGGCCAGTCTGAGTCTTGTGGCCAAAAAGCATGGTATGAAGTATAACCTGGTAGTGCTGGTGTGCTTTCAGGAGCCTGAACCATGTGTCTGTTACTGCACAGATATCGACATTCTCCATATTGAGGAGAGTCCTGAGTGCACGCAGTTTGAGGGTAAGACATCTGGTGTTGAGCAGCATTACCCTTAGTTTCTTTTACCTTGTAACGTCTATGGAGGTGGGTTTGTCTTTTGAGCCTCACTTAAAAAAGGCACTATGGGGGTGGCAAGAGCCTTAGCCAGTATTCGAAAGTCCAGGGGTGACAGGTGCAAGCTGTCCATAGCGAAGCTAGTGGCATGTCGAGCATGTCATCCCAGGCCGACAGACAATGGATCCCCTTTGAATGACACCAATATGTTAGCCAACTTTTAAAAGTGATCAGTTTGTCAGTATACTGTGACATCAGTCTTGGTGAGGGTAAGATGCTACACAAGGTCAGGGTCATGCTGGCCTGGGCTACATGATCAGAGAGCTCCTCTATGTCTCTTGTCATGTAGTCCAGGGAGGAACATCAGAGGTTATTTGCACCAGCATGGACAATGATGGAGCCATTTCTGTACTTGCTTTGGAGTGACCTGAGTGCATGTGTTATGTGGCATATCTTGGCACCCGACAGACAGCTCAAAGTGACCATCTCCTTGTTCAGCCTGGTGAGTGGGACGTCAGTGTGTCTGATATATTACAAGTGTATTAGGTGTGTTGTTTAGCCCTAAGGGCAGTGACTGTGTGGCACACTGACTTTGTGAGCTATGTGATATGTGGGTATTGTTGTGGGGTAGCAGTTATTTGTGTGTCTGCTTTGGAGGTCTCTGCTGCTTAGGCAGAGTTTATTTAGAAAAACACACCAGGAAAGCTGCTCTATGAACAAACAACACCCGCTTTTATAACTTGTTCATAGAGCGGCTTTCCTGGTGTGTTTTTCCATAGTTGGTTCGTTTTTTTAAGTTTTGCAACAGAGTTTATTTAGAGCCTCCGAGTATGCTTTTGTGTGGTAATGTAGTTTGATTGCTGTCGCTATAGGTCTATGTGAGACTGGATTTGTGGTGTGTGTGGTTACCTTCACCCCCTGATAGACTATGCCAGTCATGGGTCGAGAGAGCTCAGCCTCCTGTATGTGCATATAGTTGCATCTCTCACATATATCTGAGTTTGTTGGGAGGAGGAGAGGGCTGTCTGTGTACATAAGGCAGTTGTAACATTGCATCAAAATTCCAATATTCACCAGCTGGACTGGAGAGTACATACGAAACCAACCTTTGGAGATGCCAGGATATTATGATGACATACTCTGTTGACTGATCACAAAGGATCAGTAGGGTGTTAAGTATGTAAAAGAGTATAACAGGGGTTTAGTGCTCATGTTTGCCAGTGTTTTGGAAAGATTATCTGCAAAGGAGTCCAGACTGAATCATGACACCTCCTTCAGCTATGTCATAAATATACACTCATATATGTCCTGAGTCAGGGCCAACTGTACCTGACTGTCAATGCCGACATTCTGTCAGACAGGCCCATATATACATACCCACCTCCCACTGACTAAAGGCCCTATCATCATACCAGGAGATATCACATGTAGAATGGGTAAACAGCTCCCCCCAAAGCCGAAAGCATGGCATCAATTGGATTACATTGTTTCCCTATATGTGTCATGAGTGAACTACAGAGCAAACAGACCCTGCACCTGAACAGTCTGTTGAGCCTCACCCTCTCTACAGGATCTGAATCTGTTGAATGTGTTACAGCAACATATGGCACTCCCCACAAGTGTTGGTGCACAACAGACCATGGGAAGTATAGTCCAATAAGCCTATGAAGTCTGATCTGCAAGGCCATGGAGTCCATCATGATTGATGTCATAAACAAAGCTATTGGAAGCCGACAAACACACAACCCTACCAACTGTGGTATGTTCATGGGCAGATCATGGTTCCCAAACCTGCTAGACTGTTTGCAAGGCAGCCACCCAGGACATACATTACTGAACGGAGCTACACACACGTCCCATATAGACTTTGAATAGCCCTTAATCAACATCCCGGACACATGTCGTATCCACAAAATCAACAATCTGTGCATAAATATGTATTGTCATATGAAGGAATGGCAATTTGTCCACAGATAGATCACACAAGCTAAGAATTGTGGGGTCCTGTTCAAGCTGTTAACACCTGCTGACCCACATGGTTTATTCCTGGGATTGCATAAAACAAAGTGTACACACATTACCATGTCCAGTCTGATGATGTCAGCATCCTACAAATATAGCAGGAGAAAAAAAAACACCCAGTAAAGCATATAGTGGGTTGTGTTAATGCGTATCTCTCTAGTATCATAACATAATTAAGTAGGGGTTCAAATCCTGCAATTGCTGACTGTGGGTGTATGTGTGTGATTTCCTCTGAGAGGAGTTCCCTTTTTGGAGACTGGGAAAACGCATTCAAAGAGGTACATTCCTCTTTGGAAAGTCTGATGATGTTAGCATCCTACAAATATAGCAGGAGAAAAGAAAACACCCAGTAAAGTATGTAGCACATCGTGTTAATGCGTGTCTCTCTAGTATCATAACATAATTAGGTAGGGATTCAAATCCTGCAATTGTTGATTGTGTGTGGGGGTGTGTGTATGTTTGTGATTTCCTTTGAGAGGAGTGCCCTTTTTGGAGACTGGGAAAACACATTAAAAGAGGTACATTCCTCTTTGGAAAGTCTGATGATGTCAGCATCCTACAAATACAGCAGGAGAAAAGAAGCCACCTAGTAAAGCATATAGCACGTCGTGTTAATGCGTATCTCTCTACTATCATAACATAGTTAGGTAGGGGTTTGAATCCTGTAATTGTTGACTGTGTGGGGGGTGTGTGATTTCCTTTGAGAGGAGTGCTATTTTTGGAGACTGGGAAAACACATTAAAAGAGGTACATTCCTCTTTGAAAAGTCTGATGGTGTCAGAATCCTACAAATATAGCAGGAGAAAAGAAGCCACCCAGTGAAGCATATAGCGCATCGTGTTAATGCGTGTCTCTCTAGTATCATAACATAGTTAGGTAGGGGTTGAATCTTGCCATTGCTGACTGGGTGGGGGTGTATGCGTGTGGTTTCCTTTGAGAAAAGTGTCCTTTTTGGAGACTGGGAAAACACATTAAAAGAGGTACATTCCTCTGTGGAAAGTCTGATGATGTCAGCATCCCACAAATACAGCAGTGGAAATGAAAACCCCAGCAAAGCATATAGCGCGCCATGTTAATGCATATGTCTCTAGTGTCATAACATAGGTAGGGTTTGAATCCTGCAATTGCTGAGTGCGTGTGTGTGACACTGCTTGTCAATGCGGTGTGGGTTTTGCTTTTACTATGGTATGACATATCAGGATTAAAACAGTATGTGCATTGCACACATCAGGTATCTGTGTGGCAAATAAATATATGTACATGTGACCTCAATTAGTACATAGCTGTGAAGTCTGCATACTACATGAATACATTTGTTACCTTTGACAGATTGTGCCGCTGTTTCTCAGATCGTAGGTCACATATGCATGTATGTGACAAGGCCGGCCACTGTAGTGATCTGTGGCCAAGGTCATCTGTGTCACAAACACCCATAACAGTTACTATAGACTAGTGTGAGTGAGGGTACATGCCTGGGGTATATGTCAGACATGTTCATACACAACAAAGTCTGGCAATAATGGACAGTCATTATAGGTGTACAACAGCCTTGTGGATATGCGTACAGGGCCTTGTGGATATGCATACAGGCCTCTAATTCCTTATGTGATACACCAAGGGACTCCACAACACCTTTGGATATGTGGATACCAAAGGACAGATGACATAACACTTGGCTGTATGTACACATTGGTACCCGACATACATGTTGGGGGCTACCAATATACTATACCTATGTATAGTAAATGTGGATGACTATGCTATAGTTGGCTTAGAGCTATACAGCATGTGTTGGACAACAGGTATCTGTCTGTATGAAACCCTTGTGTAGGATATGTGTCCCATCCAGAGAATGCATTATAGGCCAATGCATGCATTTCCAGATGTGGATGGACATATCCCTAGTGTGTTTGCATGTACCTAAGAGGGCTATATGCCAAACAGGTGTGGTCCCAGGAAGGGATGGCGGTCAATACCACTGGTTACTGTTATAGTATAGTACTGGAAGGATCCAACTGTTACTGAGTTCCCTACATCTGTGTGTCAGTTGTCAGGACATCATCTAATGATTGGTTATAGTCAAGCTGTTGAGGTTGTGTATACTACCAGAATGCAAAACATTGACAGATAGTAACAGTATCACCCACAGCATAGTGTCAAACCATGTCATACACACATGTGTACCCATGTTAGAACATATCTGTAGCAGAATGCATACTGGCCACCGAGAGATACTATGAGATGTTAACACTGTGTAATACAGGGTATGTTACACGTTCCATATGTCCACTATGCACGTACATGCAGACAGTGCACCCCCACCATGTTCACAGAATGTACACCTGCTAATCTGTACTGCACACATCACACACGTACTGTCCACTCACTAACACATGCTGGCAACACCATACACTTCAGCCAAGTGGCACATGGGTGGACAATACATACTCAGACTTAACACTGGTGTAAACAATACTACATTGACAATCATAGCTTTGATGCATCATGCCTGCTCAGATATACCTACAAGGATATCATTACACTTTCCTGTTGACAACATGCTAACATTGCTACACTGCTATAATGTCACCCTGTGCATCAGCACCATGTTAGCCTGTTCCTGCATCAATGTTACAGATGACAGGAGGTGGCACAGGTTTCATCATATGCAGAGGGTGTGTTGTTGGTTTGCCAGAGCCTGACATTGACCCATCCAATCGACATGTATGTGTGTGTGTGTGTGTGTGTGTGTGTGTGTGTGTGTGTGTGTGTGTGTGTGTGTGTGTGTGTGTGTGTGTGTGTGTGTGAGGGACAACAGTACAGCATGGGCCAATGTTGATGTAATGTGTGTGTGTATGTGTGAGCCCCAGGTGTTTGGTTTATGTGTGTGTGTCTGCATGCACACAGCTCCACCATGTGGCTACCATATATGGGAGTTTGTGGGACAGCCACAGACTGTACCTGCCAGGCTGTACAGATCATTGTCTCTGTGCACTGACATGGTACCAGTGCCTGGCAGGGGTGCTATGGACATTATCGGGTATCAAGCCTGAATGGGTACTATCATCAGAGGCAGAGGTATGTCGACTGGACCCATGTCCCTGCTGGGACTGGCCAGAGCCACGTGCACATGGTCTACTAGGTGAATTGACAGGCCAGCCCCAGCATTGCTGGGGCTGGTACTCCCACTACGGGAGTGGCTGTGATCTGTGGGTCATCCGTGATGACTGCCAGCCATTGATGTTGCTGGCATACGTCTGCATCGATGTCTCAACCATCCCGCACAGTCCTGGCTCATGGAAAACACATTGTGGAAGGCATCTAATGTCTCCCCCCAATGTCTATCAATGACCTCGGGGTAATTACGGATGGCACCGGCAAGGTCACGGATACTGTCATTGATAGCGGTGTAATGGGCCCTCTGCACCCTTAGTTCTTGTCTGGTGTACAGTTCCATATGTGCCTGTGCCTGCATTACAGCCCGGAACATTCTTGAGGTTGTAAGACCTGTGGGGGCAAGTCTGCCAGGGGCATTACGACCAGCAGTGCTCCCAAGAGAACCCCTGGACATCCGCCTATGTGGTACCATTCCAGGAATCCGGGTATGGCTGCTGTGAGGGGATGCATGTGCCATGGATACCACACTGCTGTCCCTCAGCTAAGGCCATTGGTGATGAGGGATGTATTGGCAGTATGAGTGTGCGCATAGATGGGGTGGAAAGCTGTGTACTGTCGATTGGCGGACCAATGACAGACCCTGTCAAACCTGCCTGTGCCACAATACATGTATCATCATCTCCACTATTTGTGGCAGTGACTTCAGGTTCCCTTCTGCATTCAGCCAACCCAACCTCAGCACCTATGAGAGGAAGACAGGAAACACACTTTACAATCTGTACATGATGTTATCACACATGCACACATGCACACATGAACACATGCACACATGCACACATGCACACAAATACACTCCTCACTACAGCAGATACATACACACACACACACACACACACACACACACACACACACACACACACACACCAGCAATCAAACACATATTCAATAGTGGTTGAAGGTGGGTGACAGTATCACAAGGTAAACAGTCACCTCACATGTGTCAGCATGCAGACTATGTGTTGCTCAAGAGCATGCAGTGCAAGTGTAGACAGCCCTAGTTAATAACAGTATACATGGCTTTGATGCATGTGTGTAGTTGTTCAGTGATTGGCTACACCCTGGAACACAATGTGTACAAGGACACAACATTGCTGTGCAAGTATTATCACCTCTGCGATGTCCTGTGCACCATCACTCTCAGGTATACATATCATGGCTGCATGTGTTATCTGTGTGTCACATAGATTTCCATGTCTGATTACAGTGTCTGTGTCTGCAGCAGATAATAGTGGGCACAGGTGTAGCACATGCATGCTATGTACACACACGAGATGAGTGGTGCATATATACGTGATGGAATACCAATGCTCGACATGGCCATTGTACAGTGGTTATGGTGAGTGTGGGACATATTGCAGATATGTCGGTGACAGCCATGACATGGCATGCTACACAACTGCAACATTAAACACCACACATACCCAATGTGTGTCATGTGACCTATACACCCAATAGCATTCCAGGACATATATGTGTCACTTTGTACAGATGGCGACTGCTATACATATTGTGTATAGTTGCATATGTTTGCACACACACAACACTGAGGTGCAAAGCAATGACTGCTATGTGTAGTACTGTGGTCACTGTAACTGGATGGGGTGTAGTACCATGAGCCATCATCATCATGCATTTTGTGGTCACTCAAGGCTACTAATGTGTGACAGACCACCGTCTAGCATGCTGTACCTGAACTGCAGTGCCGTGGCTATGTTCACAATTACACAGCCACTTTGTACATGGGTGTGTGAGGTGCCCAATAGGGAGCATTGTCTAACATAACTGTGTTATGTGTTGAAGAGTGTTGCACAGCCCCATGATAGGCCTCTACCCCTCAGGTATATCATGTGTGCTGTGTAGATGACATGTGGGATACTGAAGTGTGACCTTACAGTGGGTGTGTGGTTACGCCATGTGTAGCATGTTGAGGTGTACTGCGTATGACAAATGTATTATGTTGTGTACTGCTGTATCAACTATGCCTATCCAATGTGCAGTACAGTGTTGCCACAAGTGTGTCTGATGGTCTGTGTATTGCATGTGATTGAGGCAGCTACTGACATTACTTCGATGTGCAACATCTTACAGCAAACATGCACAGCATGCATTATGTGTAGGTGTGTTACGTGTACATGGCCTGCACCTCACCTATGACATGCACATTTCATTACCAATATTGAAGTTATAACACACTCACCAGCATGGATCGTCTGCCCTGCTGTCACTCCAGAGGGACCTACAAAAATATGAGACAGTTCGTCAGTGGCCACAACTTTGGCATTGTTACTATGGGTTTGCTAAACTACAGTAGAACAACAGTCGACAGTCATAGGTGTACAGATAATATTCCAAATATCAGTATTGCACAACACTAGGCAGCACAACTGCTAAACATACAGTACACATCTCACATATGCATAATCTAACAATACAGGGAACTGTAGTCTACAGATAGGGCATGTTACCTGCACGCTCCATGTCAACATGCTGGGTGGCATCCGGCCTCCATGACAACACATGTCTGTGGCAGTTGCTGTTGTTGGCCAGGAGCCACCACGCTTAGGAGCAGCTCCTCCACTCTGGTGAGGGGGGGATGAATGGCCACCCCACCACCTGTGGCAAGCTGTTGTCTATGGATATCAGACGCACGCCACTGGACATGTCTAATGAAATCACTGCAGTGATGGCGTACCTGCTCATATGTTCTGTTATGCATGCCTATGTCATTTACCCGATGAACAAGATCTTGCCAAAGTGCAGTCCTCTCATGCTGGTGCTGGCTGCTTCTGGAAAACAGCAGGGAGTAGTGCTGCACCAGGCTGTGGTGGATTTCCTGTTCCTCTGCTGCTGTGTAACAGGGATTACATTGATGGGCCATCAGCCTGAAAGAGAAATGAACAATATGTGTGAGCGAGTCCTGTGGCACACTTTACACCCTTAACTACAGATATCACTTAACTGCCATATATAGCATCCATTTGTCTGTCAGAGGATACACACGTTCACTACCACATATTGGTGTTCAGGCCACAACTGACTGACAGTGCCTGGCACACTCTATATATCAAACACTATACAACAGTAACCGGCACACTGTTTGCGACACAATGCACAACCTCGCCACAGGGGTATATATCATGCTAATGCAAGAAGAAAGATGTCATCTATTGCAATGAATGCAAAGTACAGTTACAGTAGTACCAGTAAACCACGCTAGTCGTTGATGCCATACCCCTGCCTAACATATGTGCACAGTTGTTAATATAGGTGGCATACTGCTGTAACAGAGTATATATGTTGCTAGATACACACGTATACCCTGTAACACACATATGATTGCGGGCATGGTACAGGCATAATTACACACACAGCAGACAAACATACAACACACCAATGTATGCCAACCCAGATGAGCTTTACCTGTGTACCATACAGTACTGTGTGCCACTACTTGCAAAACCTTATGCCTGAGGTATGTTGTCTGTGCAGACTACAGGAAACATACAAGACAGTGTTTCCAAACAATGTGAACATACACCATACTGTGTTGTTTAGGCCTACAGCTTCAGGTAATACTACAGTTCATATGAGAGTTGGATTCACCAGCAGTACCACTCACTAAGCATACATGTATTGCTTTAGCCTACAATGGGACACCGCAGTCGTCAACAAGGAACTACATCACAATGTATGCCATACTACTATGTCTGCCTAGCAATAACATACACATCTTTTGCTGGCCTCACAGCTAGGACACAAACTACCATGTCAGATAGAAATTCACACTAAGCTATCACACCTTTACAGACCTTGCACAAATTCAGCGTTACACTCATTCAACCTCACATAACAGGTATTGCATTGAGTACATGTGTGTGCATCGTGTCATAGGTAGGTAATAGGCTATTGGCCCTAGGGCCTAGAGCAGCCTAGCCATATGCTACCCTGGCCTTTGACACACATGTAATTTGATTTCACTTGTCCCTGTCAACCAGAACCACAGAGGTGATTCCCGGGGTGTATTACCTATCTCCCAAACAATCATCAGGGGTATTTCTGACAACTGCTAATGAGGAGCCTTGTTTGCTATTGCTAGGTGGTTTATTCCAGAGTATGGCATATCTCTGAGATAGGAACCTATCCCTCCAGCATGTGCTCTTTAGTGAGCTGACAAGGTTTAGGGCCCTAGAGTGTGTAGCCCGGAGGGATTGTGATATGTTGACATGGTGGTTGTCAAGCAGCTATGGGTGTGACATACCTCTGTATGTCCGGCAGAGGTCACCTCTCTGTGGGCGGTATGCAACACAGTCTAGCTGTGGTTTTGTGAGTCAGTCTGCATAGGGCATCTGTTTGAGGCCAGTATTACTCTTTGTGAGGTATGTCTGTGGCCTTTCCACTTGCTGTAGTTGTCATGTGAGGTACATACCACACGGGGCATTGTGATGAGTAGAGGGGAACACTGACCTATATTTCCCTAGATGACACACCTGTTGTGATGACACGTACCGCATAGACAGATTACAAGACTAGTGTGGCACCGTGATTATCAAAGGGGAGGCTACTGTCCACCTGTGTCCCATGTTCCCTTATCACACCTTCAGTGTTAGGTAGATTTCCACCTATGCGGAAGTTAATGGGTACAGTGTTTTGGAAAGGAGGGATGGCACTGCAGTATCGACACTGGTCTTCAGTCCATGCCTTGGTCACCATGCACCTGTTGCGATACATATGACCCCGTGTCTCTCTCTCTCTATATATATATATATACATATATATATATATATATATATATATATATATATATATATATATATATATATATATATATATACATACATATACACATACATCTAAACATCCATTGCTGTACATATAGATGTACATATAGGCACATGTACAGTCCACCTTTCATGGTGGGGATATCAATTATGCGACAGTTGTGAGATATACAGGTATGTAATAATATTGCACAGTGTTGTGCAGAATGCATTTTGGTGTCATCAGCCCATGTAGCTTTAACAGGTCTCACTGGCTGTAACACAGCAGATCTGACAAGTCAGTCCCACAGCGTTTAACCACCACATGACATATACCAGCACTGCATGCTGTTTTCTATGCCACACACTACAACCTACATAGATGTATGCACATAACAACCTTCAACAATATATATATATATATATATATATATATATATATATATATATATATATATGTCCACCCTTCACTAACAGTTGCAGTATGTATGTGCAGATACATATAGATACATACTGCTGCCACATATGGATGATTCACAATATGTAGAGTACTCTTCAAGAACATCTACTACATGCCGGCAAATATATATGAGTTACATACCTTACCTTTGTATTTCTCTGCTCCGTCTGTTGTTACTTTTTTTTTTTTTTTGGTTGTTTTTTTGGGGGTTTTCTCTGTCTGTTTCTGTCTCTTTTGTCTGTGTCTCTGTCTCTCTCTCACTCTCGCTCTCACTCTCTATCTCTCTGTTCCTGCAATGATATTATTGCATGTGTGGACAGCAGGTACAGCCTGCTTTTCTAGGTATCTGCACATGTGCAATTGACAGCCTCTGCACCAGTTGGTGCTCACCATTAAGTAATTGCATGCAGCCTGCTGTGTGGTAATTGCAGTACTCACTGTGATTGCAGCCCACTGCTATAAAATGCTAGGTTAGGTAGGCGTAGCCCTTTCAGCTTTCCAAGGTGGTGCCCATGCTTGTTTGCTCTGGACACCGTTGTGTCAGTCAGAAGGTTGATATATGTCTCATATCTGAAGCTAGGGTTGTAGCCAGTGATATGCATGTTGTACTCAAACCTGAATGTTGCTGCTTCCAGTACACACTTCTCAGTGTAGAAATGTATTCATCACTCCAAATGCTAACACAGGATACATGGGAGTATGTACTTTCTTTTTGAATTAGACAATTAACTTCCATACAAATGTAGTTATTGCAATGTATTCCTCTGGCACATGCACTGTTTGTGAACTGCTATATTGTAATTATTAAGTTACTCACTTCTGAACAGTTTGTGGTTTGTTTGTGTTGACATTAGCACAGGCTGCTCAAGACAACTGGACATATTTCAGTACTGAGTATGCCTACCTACACCCTTGGTTGTGCCGGAATACACAGGTATATCGTACTTTTGGGTAGGGGTGCAGAACTGCAAAGAGCATTATTTATTATGGTGTGATGTTTATCTTGCTGAACATACAGGGTTGCTGTGTACCTGTTAGTCTATCAAGGCAAGTAGTCTGTCTGAGTAGCTCCCACCTGTGGACATATCCAGATGGTAGCCAGAGGTTAGCCTATTATTCTTTGCCTGTGCACCACACCAGTCTTTTCAGCACTGGAACAATGGCATTGTCACAGCTGGGTGCTAGCAGTACATGGTTACAGCCTGTGATATTTCTGTGTTGTACTCCTACATAAGGGCATGCTTGTGGAACTCCTTACAAAGCTATTTGCAGAGTGTGTAACAGCAGAAATGCTGATATGCCTGTGTGTTTCTGCCTCTGCCAAGCCACAGATACTCTCAGGTATATATTTGAACAGCCTCAGGGAAAGGTACATATAAGTGAGATACACCTGTAATATATTACAAACATATTTCAGTTGAGACTTTCTTGGGAATCGGAGCATATGTATTACTACACCTTTTCTGACATGCAAGCAGTGTCTACTCTCACTTATTGACATTATTCATTAAGTGTGATTCCCCATTTTTCTGCCTAATGTTAGTACTTTTCAGAGTGATTCAGAGGGGCACAGCTAACATTTGTTTACAAATCAGGGACATCCCTGTAAAGCAGTCACAGTTGGGAAGTCTGGCCTCTGCTCTATTCAACTATGCCAGTGTTTAAACTGGTCTGATACTGTGTGGGGTTTGTAAGGTGCTACTGTAACATTATTCCCTGCTAGAATGGCTGGTTCTCTTTTCACAGTCATGTCATGCAATTCCACAACAACTGCTGGTAAAGACCCACAGAACAGGATTTGTGTTATGCCATTCCTATTTTCCCTTTACATTCCCTCATTGTAATGCATGATATATTTATTTCAGCAGCAAGTCGTTATATATTTGCTGTGGCTTAGTGGTACTTCATGCAGTCTAGTGTGTCTGAGGTCCGGGGTTCGAGACTGACAAAGGTGTATTATTTTACTGCTGAGCAGAAGAAGGGCCCTGACATAGAGTGACTAAGGCACTTTTAAGCAGTTGTAAGCGGGTTTACGTGATGCTTAGCAATACTTAGCTAAGCGCACACATGCGCACACTCACTTAAACCCGCTTACTACTGCTTAAAAGTGCTTACTCCCGCTAACCCCCGCACTAATTTCTTTGAAAGAAAACAAAATGGGGAGATAGGAAAGTGGTGAAAAAGGGGGCACAAAGAGGGAAAGACAGTAGGAAAACAAGCTCGGGATGTGCAGGACGGGTGTAGGGAAGGTCCATAGCTGCCCATTTCTTTACCAGCAACAGCTGTGCATATGCAATAAATTTGGATTGACATTTGAAACCTTCCACCCCTGAGAGAGGGGTGAGGACAACAAAGAATGTTGTACTGCCAATTACAATTATCAGTTTACATGTCCAGCGGACATGTGTGTGAAATGGGCAGCTATGTATGGGGCGTCATTTTTTTTGTGGAGACAGATTGTCCTTTTTTTTTTTTTTTCAGGTGAGAGTGGAAAGTGAGGTAGAGGAAGTAGGTATGCTTGGGGAGGTAGGTTGGGAAGGTAAACAGACAAGACAAACAAGACGCATACAGGGGTGGTGTATGACACATGGGGTGGGTGAACACAATTGACGGGGATGGATGTTTGGAAATCACAAGCCCATGAGCCCACAGATGGTAACAATGGAACTGAGATCCCCATCCATGGGCAGTCATCACTGCTCCTTCACAGCCCCGAGGGTGGCTGTGCTGAGGCTGCGTAGGATGGGCAGGCTCACCCATGAGACGTGCCACTCTCGCCTCAAGCTGGCGTATGGGATCAGCTACTGAACGCTGGATCTCCCTACGCACCACAACCCGGACCCTTCGAAGGGTGACAGGTGGCCCTTCTCCACCCATGCTTGCACAGGGGGGGACAAGTCCCATCCCCTGCAGCGCTTCCACCCGAAGATGGCACAGGACCAATGGAGGATGGAAGCCGGGGCTGGGCACCGGACCTGCTGGTGCCAGGTGCACTCGCCAGCTGAGGAGGGACAGGTGGGTCCGCTGGGACAGGCCTTCCCATATGTTCTGTGATTAGGTGTTTTTAATTACAACATAAACAACAACATTCCAAATTAGTTGTAACAGCATGCAGTAATATTCCCATTAACCCAACACACCAAGGTTCCAACAGTTGAACAGCAAGCATAACACATGCATATATTGAACGACAGTGGATATTCCAACAGCATGCAGGGATGATTGGTAGCAACAGACCACCATGATTGTGGTGTTTGAATAGGGCACATGGATCAAAGTGAATGCAGATATTCATAGAACAATAGGACATATGTCCCAACAAATGTTTGAGATTACACATACCCATTGAGGTGTGGAATTGCATGGTTTATGCACATACAATAGGGTGTAGAGAGAAACCTCAATTAACATCTTATAACTACTTTTAGTCTATACTACATTCCTAGTGACTGCAGGTGTACATCCCCTACATGTATTATTACACTTGCCAACATGCATTAGGTTGTGTAATGGGTTTGGCTAGTTCATTATATACCTGACCTATATCTGACATACTAACTGTCAAAGATGCAGATGTTACTGCTACATATTTCTTGATTTTATTTATATTTCTTTATCTACATATCTGGATGTGTTCACATGACATTTTCAGTTCAGTTGGTACAGAACCCCGCATTTCTTGTAGCACACTCACATTTCTGGGGAACAAATTAACAAGCTACTTGTGTGCCAGATTTACTTATGCATGCCAGCCAGTAACTGACAATTGAGGACTGTACATATGCTTCACAGCTACTAGCACTTCTATCACCCACTTTAGATGGGACTGCCCAACTGTGGGTTGCCAGCACTTATTAAAACAGTACTATTTGTATAATGCAAGGGTACCACAACATTTCAACGTAAGTGACACAGACACACTCCAGGTTTTATACCTTTATTAATTGCATTACACACTTTTCCACAGGCTCTCTCCTTTATTTTATATTACAGTGCATATGGAAGACATGTTCAAGACATATTATAACTTTATTAATAGGTTAGAACACTCTTTTTCAGGCTCACTCACTTATTTTATATGACAGTACCTGCAGAGATATTATTCTGGACATATTTTACCTTTCTTAATGGGTTACTACACTTTTTTTCTGGCTCTCTGACTTATTTTATATAACAGTACATGCAGAGGACTTATTCAGGGCATTTTATGGCTGTATTATTGGACTACAACACTTTCTTTCAGGCTCTCTCTCACCTATTTTATATAACAATACATGCAGAATAATCACTAACCTGCCTGGTGGCACAGCCTTAGCAGCCTATCTGCATAGGCTTGCTGATTCGCAGCACGGTCACCTGCAGCTGTGAAGTAAATGATGGGATATTGAGACATACCTATCCATTATACATAATCAATTATCATTTCTTACATACTGCATTCCATGGCTACCTACTCAGTTTGGGGTATCTTGTATCCCACAGGCCTCCTGTATCCATTGGTTCAGTAGGTCTTGCTTCCATCTCTTCAGGTTTGCATGGTGGTGATGGACCTGCTCACCAGTCAGAGGAACACCTGTGACACTGGTGAGGTCATGAGCTAACCGGTTCCAAGCCTCTGCCTTGTACTCCGTCCCTTGGAACTGGCCTGCAGGAGTCTTGACTCATGATGGTAGACAAGAAGCCAAATCATGTATTTTGACTCCTCGATGCCCCGACATTGCACTCAGAAGCATGTACCCTCTCCAGCACCAGCCATTCTAACTGCAGATGTGAGCTACAATCAGTTATGGTGAGTATTCCCACCTATGGGGCTTAAATATGCCACATTTCCCACACTTTTTTGTGATTGGCCATTTTTGAAAATTCTCGGCTGACTGCAGACCTGCTTAGTAATGGTTATTCTCTCATTTATAAGTATATGTATGTTAACAGTGGCTGTTTATCCTAAGCTGTCATAGCTTAGTGGTGCAGTACTTTGATTATGGTGCACAAAGTTCTGGGTTCGAACCTTGTCATTCATTTTATTTTACTACTGACCAGACAGGTTAGGGGGTGTGGCTGTGTTTAAGCAACTTTGCTCAATGTTGCCCTATAGTGCACTGGTTGGCACGGTGCGCACCTCCGTGCAAACCGATTGCACTGGGTAAAGCGCTATTTAGCTATGGGCAACTCTATTGCACTGGGTAAAGTGCTGCTGAATTGCGAGCAACTATATTGCACTGGGTAAAGTGCTGCTTAACTGCGGGCAACTATATTGCGCTGGGTAAAGCGCTGCTTAACTGCGGGCAATTATATGTCAGGATCCTTTATAAATATATATTTTGTTCACTGATACATAGACCATTTCAATGGTTTTTAGTAAAAGTTTAATCATATATGTCAGGAATTATTTCATATACTACTTTAGAGCATAAATAGGAAGGGGAGTGGTGGGACTCGAACCGTGAATGCCTCCTCTTTGTGTGAACGGTCTACCATTACGCTATTGCTATTTGGTGCAATTTGCATAAACATTCTTTTTTATACTCTTCCATGTCGGGATTGCTAACTGCAGCTAAGCAATGGGCACACCCGCGCACACACGCACAAATACGGGCAGCTATATCGGAATTAGTAAACAAAATTAAATGTTTTACTTTTTATAACTGTGCTGGGCGTTTACAATGTCAGGGAGTGTGGGGTTGTGTACATGGACATTTGAGCAGACTCGCTTTTGTGTGTTGACATTTGGCTTTTCGGACACTTGCAGGGGCGTGGCCTTTAGACTGCTCAGCAGTCAGACACGCCCCCTGCTTTCCTGCACAGTCCGTGTTAGACTTGCTGTTGAGTCAGTGTACCCTCATGAATATTCATGGCACGCTGACATCATACTGTTCAGCTGCAGCCTCCGAGTAAGACTTATTTAGTCTTACACAGAGGATTCGTGAATCCAGGGGATTTACTTTCATCCAAGCAACCAACCTACAGTACTTAATAGTGACAATCTCATTATATATGTATGCTTAAAGATATTAAAAATCATAATTTAATCATTTTATTTATTTTATTTGATTTATTTTTATTTTAAATTTGTTTACTGGGATGGTCCGACTGGGACAGTGCCTATTTTCAATGGAGGCCCAGGGAGAAAAGCTCCAGTCTAAGCTTGCATACAAATTATCACAACAAGTAATAGAAATTCTTAACAAAATTGACAAAAAATGTTACCACATTTACAGGATAAAAACATAAAAACAAAATATATACATAGTCTCAAATAGAACAAGATTTTAAAGACTTGGATATAGACAAATATATGGTTGAATTTATATATGTAGATGAACATAACATTAGTTAAGAAATTAAGCAGGGAAAATCACTTAGGAAAAGTAGTGCATATTTAATAATACACTCTTTCATTCTTTTAGTTGTTTTTTCTTCTGCACAGGCCAGCTATCAGCTCCATCATAGGCCCTGAACCCACTCATTCTTCCAGTTACAGTGACATGTTAGAGACCGTCAGTATGAGATAAGAGCTGACTGGAAGAGGACCATTACTGTGCTAATCAAGGAAATTGCTGTGTTCCCTTTGCCTCTCTCTTCTGTCAACAGGTTCCATAGGTCATAGTGCTTTCCTTACTCCAGTGATCTATCAGATTTTCTCCAATCCTCCCACACTGAAGCCTCTTGAGTTAGTTGTCCTCAAGCTCACCCCCAGCTGCATCATTATTCATATAGAGTAAAGGGCATTTCCAGCATATGTTGTAGCCAGTCCCTGGTGGTTGGTATGTGCATATGCATCACTGCAATGGGCTGAACCCTGACACATATGTATTCCTACATGAGCCTGATTAATTCTGCCATGGTTGGCTTAGTAGCACCAAGTACACTCCCAGTCCATTATGCTGCTTGTCATGCAAGCAAGTGAAAGGTACAGAAAGTGCACTGGACTATACAACATCTGTTCCACCAGGAAGAGTGAGCAGGCACTTACAGCTCATCCCATCCAGCCAAGATTGCTCATCCAGTGTCCAGACTGCAACTTGGTTTTGAATTACTTTGGTCAGCTAGCCAGGATTTTAACCCTCTCTACCACAGCACTAGTTGCAATCATGGCCTTTCTATATTCCATTTGTTATAATTAGTTATAATCACTCTATCTCTTCTGCTGTATTTATGATCTACTCCAATTTCACTTTGGTTGTAAGCCATTATTATAATATAATAGTTGAGGCTAGTGGGCCAGTCATCATCCCTACTATGCAAGAAAGAGAGTAGAGTAAAGAAAAGATGTTGGGAGAAGGAAGCTAATATAGCAAAACCAATTACTTATGTGCAAGAATAACTCTATCTGACCCAGAGTACTATATGAAAATAAATACTCTATCTAGTCCAGACTTCCTGGATTTCTTGAGAGAGAAGCCCATTAAGTTCTTTCAAGTGAAAACTCCCTGCCTGTGGATGTACTTATTCTTGATAATGAATATCCAGAAATTTCTTCTGATTCCATTATTAAATGTCAGACAGTAGGCCTTGGAACTGCAGGGCAGAGAGTTTCAACTTATTAAAATGAATATCAAGATGCTCATGAGTAGTATCATAGGAATTCCATAACAACTGGATCATATGGCCATTTGTGCCTTGCCAGAACCCATCCTCAGACCATGCCCCTTCTCTCAAAGATGACCAGACCTATCAATTGAAGAAGGCTCTGTTTATGTTATAAAAGTGTAGTCACATAAACCTACTAATCTGCAGATAGCATTAGTTTTCATTGGAATGTTGGATGAATTCAGCATATCATCTGTGTGAACCCACCAAGGCTGGTCTATGATCACCTTAACCTTAATAGGGTTACTCACCATGCTCTACAGTAGTTCAAGCCCTTCAATAAACAAATACATCAAGGTACACATACAAGAGGCTTTCCAGGATGGCTGTACACTGATCAACAACTTAATTTCAGGTCTGCCAGTGGGAAAAATGAAATTGATAAAGGCCACTAATTCTGCCTGTTTTAGTAAAATTTGGATACTGGCTAGTAAGTAAACTGTTTGGATTCCAGCAAAGAAGAAACTTAGAGAACCTAAAAGAAAATCAGCTAGAAAAGGTGAAGTGAAAACATTGACTGAGATGAAGCCTAGAGCTGTTCAGCAAAAAGCAATTCATGCTCCAGGTTTGTTACAAGAGATGGCTTTCAGTTATTTATAGGAAAAAAATAAGTCAAATGTGCTCAGAGCAGATTAAAATGATTGAAACATTGAAATATTATATCAACACAAATAAATGGCTAGAGAAACCTGAAGAAGCTTTAAACAGCTATTCAAAAGAACTGATAAAACTATAAAAATCAGAGGTTGAAATGAAGAAAAAGCTGATGGAGTTTGAAAATGTTCAAGAAGAGCTGTTTCAAAAAATGGTAGAATTAGAGGACAGAACACACATAGAAAACCTGAGATTTCTGCTCTACCAGAGAAACTGGAAGGAACAGACTGCATTCATTTTATGAAAGCACAAATAAGTAACTGGACTGGTATTCCACAGCAGAATTTGTTAATTGAAAGGGCACATTGCATCTATGCTCCAAACCTGCCCATGAGAAAGCAGCCAAGACCTGTATTAGTAAAGATGGAATCCTACCAGCAGAAAGAGTTGATCCTGACTAAATTGTGGCAGAAGGACAAAGTATTAAAAACCAGAGACAGTAAATTGCATTTGGAAAATGATTATTCACTGTACACCAGGCAGAATAAAAGCAAATGTATCCCAGCAATCAGGGAATGTCAAGTGGCAGGTATTAGATTCAAGTAGCTGTATCCAGCTTTCTTATCTTTCTTCAGAGTATTTTTCCTGGAGGATCAATTTCATTTTTTGATGTAGAACAGGCTATGGGAGGAAATACAAAAGTTTGTTCACCAAGATGTGAGCCATGAAACAGAAAGTGACTCTGCTTCTCATTCTTCTGATGTTAAGGCTCATAGAGAGAATCTGCCAGTAAAACCATTTCCAATAAGGAAAATTCTTGCAAGACAGAAAAACACACAGGAGTTGACTAGAAGAATTGGGAGTACCTTAGACTTGAACTGGTCACTAGGGTTGCGGGATGGAGCTGAGCAGCAAGAAGACTAGCAACACTAAAATTAGTGAATAAATCTGAAACTATAAAGCATCAATCACATTTGTGAATTATGGCTTTAAAAGAAAAAGTGAATGAGAAATATTTTTTTGTTGACTTTGTTAAACTTGTTGGGAGACTTATAGGCATATTCCCCACTTCACGTCATTAATGTTTGGAAGGACACTAAAAGTAAAAATAAGCGGGAAGAGGAGAAAAGGTAACTGTAAGTAAAACTTTTTTTTGTTCTGAAAAGTATTTGTATAAATCATTTTATGATATAAATCTCATGTTATATAGTAAAGAATTTTCAGTGATTGTTGCATGTGATAAAAAGATAGTAAAATAAACAGGTATTTTTTACTTTTTAGTTTTATGAAATGTAGCTATTTCAGTGTGAAAAGAGAAGAAAGGCTGGAAAAATGCACATTTAAGTCAATAGGTTATCATGGAAACAAGAGGACTAAAGGTGAAGGCAATAAACTGAGAAATCTGGACATTGTTTCCTGAGAGAAACATAAAATTAAAAGGTACAAGGGCAAGCAGCTCAGTAAATACTAAACTTTGGAAATATTAGAAGTGAATAAGTGATAGCAGCTTTTCTGGTAACTAAATATTTTAATATATTTACTAAGACTAAGACTAAGATAGTATACTTGTATTTAAAGATGGTACTGCACTTTATCTTAAGGCTAAAAGTTAGTGTTTCCTAAAAGCATGCACATTTTTTACATCAGGACAGGAATGAAGATAAAACAAGAACAGACAAAAATAGGCTGTAACAACTGTCTTCACATGGGTAACCTTAATTGTAGTTTAATTAGTTAATATGGCTAGAGGTGTTGCTTTGAAAGAATTGTTCCTGTGTGGAATGTTAAACTTCTTTAATTAAAAATGTACATAGTTATGTGTGTGTGTGTTTTAATTAATAATTTATAGTGGTGTTCAGTTTTTTTTTGTTTGTTTGAGGGTTTCATTAAAACAAAAAGTCTTCTAAAATATGATATAGTTTCATATAGATATGACAAGAAAAACTCCATAAAGGATCAACCTGCCAAATATTAATGGGTGCATATAGCATAAAACCTGGAAATAGAGATAAAAAAGCTGTCACATGTAATAGGTAGGAATAATAATTTCTTATAATGGCTACACTAAACATATTATTTTGGAATGTGAATGACCTCACAGGTAAAGACAAAAAAGTAAGAGTATTGAATTATATTGAGATATGCAGAGTGCAAATAGCAATGCTGCAGGAGACACATTTACAAAGAAGTGAGTATGTGAATTTGCTAAAGAAAGGATTTCAGGATGAATGTCAAGACAAGGGAAAGGGGGAATACTTATACTAATTTCTAGAGGTGCGACATAAGAGGAACAAAGATTGTAATGGTAGATTTTTGGCAGTAAATGGTTACTGGCAAGGGAGGAAAACTACATTGGTATATATTTATATTCTGGCTATAACTGTTGTTATGGAGCTTAAGAACATTTTGGGACAAATAATCAGCTTTCAGCAAGGAATATTACTTACAGATGAGGACTGGAGCTTGATTTATAATAGGAGGATGTATCTGGAGACCTATAAGGGAAAGTATAACAAAGTGAGTAGATTTCGGAAGAAATTCATGAAAATATTTGGTATGGAAGATGTGAATTCAGTAGTAGGAACTTGTAGAGAATTTACATATCATTCCCCCATGTACAATAACTGGGCTAGACTAGACATAAATTATATTTAATGGGAGGATGGGCATTTAATTGAAAGCTTCAACAAATATCCAATAACTATTTCAGATTGTGTGCCAATAACAACTAAGATAAAAATGTAAAATAATGAAGTAAATGTGATACTGGTGCTTCCCTGCCTACCTGTTTTAAAAAAAAAAGATTTAAGGAATGGGTAATGGAAAGTATTTGAGAGTTATTACGGAAAATATAGAAATCCCTTCAGAAGATATAGGTAGTGAGTGGGATAAAATGAAAGTGGAGTTTACAAATAGCATAGAAATAAAATAAGATATATGGTTAAGAAGTAACAAGGGCTATTTAGAGAGGCTGGCAGAAGTTAAGGTATTGCAGAATAAGGGAATCTCACAGAACAAGAAGAGGTGCAACTGGAGGGTGATAAAGAAAAAAATAAGAGAGTATCTGGCTAATATGCTAGAAAGATTGCTGTTAAGCATCTGTTTTTTTTTTTTTTTTTTTTGATAATAACTCCAAAGCACAAAAACTCTTCTCATAATGACTTGGGCAACAAAAAGTAGAAAAGGTTGTTGCCAGACTTAGGGAACCTATAACATGAAAAATAATCAGAGATCCTGTAGCGGTATTAGTGATATTTCTGAAATTTTAAGAATGTTTGTATAAAGCAGAGGAATGCAGAAATCAATAAAAAGCACAAATGGAAATATCTATGTAAGACTTAGGCTAGAGGTAGATGAGGCTTATCAGTTAGTTAACATTAAAACAGTAATGTTTAATCAATCTGCCGGAAAGTGTCCAGGAATAGATGGCATTCCAGTAAAAGTTGGAAGCTAGGAGGAAATAAAGTTAGCAAGACCAGGAAGATTTTGTTTAACAGTATTTTAAAAGGAGGGGAAGCACAAAAGTCTTGAAAGAAAGTTGTGGTGGTTATAATACCTAAGGATAGTAAATAGCCACAAGTAGACATATTTTGATTTTAAACCACGATTCTAACATGTTTCTCTCTATAATAGCTAAAAGAAGGGCAAGGGTGTTACATAGATATGGATTAGTGTGTTTTTTATGGAGAGGAGGCAGACATTTGATAACATTAATATTAACAATGATGATCCAGAGGTAAGCAGAATGTAAGAAAATACCATCATTGTTAGTGGGTCATAATGCAGAGAAAACCTTCAACAGAATAAGCTGGGATTTTATCAGTAGAGTAATTAGGAGGATATATGCGGGATCAGAAACAATCATTAAAGTGGGAGAGTTCCTCTCTAATAAGTTATGTCTCAACATAGGGACCAGGTAGGGGGTGTCTTTTTTCTTCTTTATTTGTGTTGTTACAGCCATTAGCAAAGAAAATACAAGTCAAGGATATAATTAGTATGGTAATCAAGAAAAGTTGGATTTATTTTCAAATGATATGATTCTGTACCTGATAAATATGGAAAAGGACATCAGTGTTGTGGTACATTCTTAGACAGTTCAATTTTTTGGGGATATAAAATGAATGCAGATAAAACAAGGGCTATAACTGCAAACCATGTACCCACATATGAATTAGTTCAGCAATCCCCACATTTATGAGGACATGATAAAATGAAGTATTTAGAAGTATGGGTTAAATAGGATTCTGTTTTGGCAGCTAAATATATTTGGGAAGAGACTAAACAAATAATACAAAAACTGAGAAACTGGAAGTTCATGTTTATAAATACGGACAGCTAAAAACAAGCAGAGAAAATGTTTGTATTCCTTTAGTTTTATATATACATAGGTCAGGCTTATTTTTATCACTCAGAGGAGAAGATGTGGGCAATAATTAAAAAAAAAAGAGTTGAAGGATATTATCTGGAAGAGAAAATGGGCAAGGGTCAAGTGGGATAAAGTGATCCCTCCAATAGAACAAGGTGGTTTAGAATTATCTGATTTGAGTGAATATTTTAGAGCTATACAGTTACGTCTCATATGAATAATACAAATAGAAAGATATAATTCAAAGTGGAAAGGGATGATGATGAATCCGGGTTTAAATTCAAGAACCAAGGAGAAAGTGTGATTTTGAATGCAGATCCTTAAGGAGAATAACAACAGCTATAGAGAATATTATATTTTAAAGTAGCAGAAAGTATTCCATGAACTAAGACAACATAAGAATGGAGAAAGGAGATTCTGTTGATAAGGATGACTGCAATTAGGAGTACAGAGAATAGGCAACAGGGGGCTGTAATTTATTGGAGGAAACTGGAAAAGGAGCCAAGTTATTAGAAACAAATCACTAGAGAGGGAAAGGTAATAGAATGGGAAGAAGCTAAAAAGACATTTGGACTGCAGGGTAGAAACTGACTTCCCTATCAGGGATTGATATCAGCGTATAGACAAAGAGAAAGGGATTGGGGAATCCTAAGTGAAAGATCTGCTCTGGTAGAGCTTTTAGTTGAATCTACAATGGAAGTTGTTTTTAAAAAAGGGTTAACTTGTAGGACATATAAAATATTGCACAATAAATACAGGGATCAATCAGAGGAGGTTAGAAATATTTGGGAAGAGAGACTGGATAAGCAGTTCACAAGGATATGTGTATGCTTCCCAAATAAGCAACACAGTCTAGAAGATTTAGGATTTTCCTTGGAAGTGTTTGCATATATATTTTTATACCCAGATCAGACTCCAAAGAATTTTTCCTTGGATAGAAGGCAGATGTTGGAGGCACAATGGGGAAAACAGAGATAACTGGGAACATACGGGTTGGGATTATAATGAGCTGGCAGATATTAAAAATTCCCTACAGAGTACTCTGTCAGAAATATTGGAAGAGCAAAGGGGTTTAACTAATGGAATTATTTTTTTGAGCTGGGACACATGATCTGAGTTGCCTAGACATAGTGAGGCTTTGTTAAGTTTAATTCTGGTAGCTGCAAAAGAGCAATTACTGGAATATGGAAATCAAAGTCTAAGCCAACTATATTTGAAGTAGTGAATACTGTAGCAGATAGACTGGAAGTGGGATTTTTTAGAAAAGAGTAGGAGAAAATTACACAGAAAGAATGGTATTTGTGGGAACAATGTGTGCAGAATAATGCTTTGGAGAGGGAGTGAGGTTTAAGGGAAGGCAGGAATTGAGCAATTCATGCAATACTGAATTTATGATAATTGTATAAAGGAATGTATGTGGTATATAATGTTTTAACTGTGAATATGTTAACATGTTTTTTCTTTTATATACATGTATGTTTGTCTTTGTCTTAAGTGATAATTCGGTAGGCATGTTAAAGTACAGAGCGGAATTACATTATGTCCTTTGGCTTCCCTGTACAAATCTGTACCACAAGGTCATCTTTATTAATTCAGAAACTATCACAAAACTCTCCCTCCTTCTCATTATCCTGTATGCTGATGACAAGGCCTTTTAGATAAATTAGAACAAGACCTACTTCTCCTCTCCAATGACTAGACCCATTCCTAACACTAAAAAGACAAATACAATAGTATTTGGCACCAAACCCAGATTAGCTAGAATAACAGATATATGGATTGTTCAGCACAACAGTGCTGATGCTGTTGGAACTGTAGATAGTTTTGGATTCCTTATCATATGGCTGGACATAAACATCAACTTTCAACATCATATACTGGTTACTAAATGCAAAGTAAAACTGCATGTCTCAATTAATCTGGGCTTTTTACAAAACTACAACTCTAGCTGGCTGAAAGCTTTAGATAAAGGAGTAATCCTACCGTGGACTGCTATTTTACTAAATGGACTACTAGATACTAAAACATAATGTTTACCACATCAATCAACATTACTCAAGTCCCTGCTATACAAGATCTATTTGTCTGAACTGCTTCCTTTTTTCGTTTGTAAATATCGCTATGAGGACCCACCCATACAACCTTAGATCGTCAATGCTACATTCTTCATTCCCACGTACCCCCCATTGAATTACATTCTACAGATCATTATTTTTCAAAACTAGGCTCAAAAGCATAGAATCTCTCTGCAAAGATATTTATTACCACCCTGACTAAATTCTGGAATAACTTAAAAACACCTAATTAAACATCTAATGCAAATGACTCCAAAATTGTAGTGCTACACTGAGTCATCCATGGACAATCTTTATTACCTCCACATTCCCCTCTTCTATTTCCCTAAAATATTGTACATATACTTCTACTCACCTTTCCTCCTCAGTTCAAATTATTGCCCAGAAATACACTACAAAAAGCACTAGAGCTTGAGAATACCTACATAACATCACCGTGACTGGCAACAGCTAGCACCAAAGTCAGCTTCTGCATCTATACAACAAAATGCCCCGCTGACAGAGGCCTAGGCCAAAAAAGCTCCTCCATATGCCCTACCTATTCAGAAAGAAGTAGACAAATACCTAACATGAGCAATGGCTTTATCCCCCAAGGCCCTTTTCAACACCATCTCAATCTGTCTTCTACATACCAGCCTGAATCTAAAAACTAAAACTAAAATAAATAACTGTTTTTTCAGCATATCCAGCTTTTGCCATGTCAGCCTCCCATGTCACTGAATACAGCAGTAACTCAAAACAAAATCACTTGCTGTTGTCTACCTACCTAATCAGTATTAAAAGTAACAATCCAAATTAGTACCCCTTTTTTGTCTGACCACTTCAGACCCCCTTGCAACTCACTAATGTGAAAAACTCACTCATACATAAAAACTGATTATGAAACAATAATAATACTAGGTGACCTAAATATAGACTTGCAGCTTATTAATAGTAACAGCCTCTCTGATTCCATAAAACTGTATGGCTTTATACAGTTAATTACATCAGTTTCCAGACTGCAAAAGCACTTGTATGCATTCAGCTTTTGACTTGATTCTTACTAACAGACTCAAAAAAATTAGGCAGCTGATAGCCTTCCACATAGTGTAAGTGACAATCTACCTAATTAAACTTTCAGAATTATAATATCCAAGATACGCATATAATTTACAACTAACTTTATAACTTAAAAAACTTTAATAAAGACACATTTATCAAATCTTTAGCAAAATATAACGGGAAATACTAAAATCTATGCCCCTACATTGTGCTGTTACATACTTCCATGAGATTTTCAATAACCTTGTCCCAGTACATACCAAAAGGGTCAAATCCAATCCTGCACCATGGCTAGCAAAAGAAACTAAGAAATTAATGTTACTGCATAAGCCTGGAAATAGTGTCTCAGTAACAGAGCACACAATACATTTCAGCTTTTCAGGCAACTAATGAGTAAGGAAAAATACAAAATAAAATATGACAAGCAAACATATAATAACATTCTCCACAAGATTTTTGAGTTGTTTTGATGTTTATTTTGAACATGCATAAACAAACTTTTACATCTAGGCCAAACTATCACTCCTACATCCAAGAGTTGTTGTGTCTTTCGGCTTATCCCGGTTAGGGTCGCCACAGTGGAACTCCGGTCCACTAATGTTTGGTAGTGGATTTTTACGTGCCAAGTTACCAGCCCTGATGCACAACCTTCAATAAAGGCACGCCCATTCACGCATGCCTCCACAAAGAAGACGCTCTAGCTGAGAATTGAACGCGACAACGTCTTGCTGTGAGGCTACAATGCTACCGCAGCACCACTACCGCGGGTTCCTACAGTACTTCTGATTTAGTTCCCACAGATTTAACAACCGTTTTGTACAGACAATATTAGCCTCATAAATTTTAATACCTCAACTACTTTCTCAGTACCTGCAACTTCAACTAAATACCCTCAGCTATTCGACTTCAGTCCAGTACCTACCATCAAAAAACTTCTCCATAAGCTAAAACCAGCCACACTTGCTGCTGATCAACTCCCCTTGGACAACTTAAAATGGCTGCAGATGCAATTGTGTTTCCAGTCTTGATATTGATAAATAGATCTATATACAAAAAAGGTGTTCCTTCCAGCTGGAAAAATCCATTATTTTACCTTTACACAACGGTGGCACATCTACAAAGTTTAATGACTACAGGCCCATTGCAATCCTCTCCCCCCATGAAAAATACTTGAAAAATGTATTCATGCTCAGCTTCTACATCATCTAAATTCAAATAATCTGCTGGAACTGCTGCAAATAATTGCTGGAACCTGTGTTCTGAGAGACTGCCTTCCAGACTATCTGCAAATATACAGAGCTGAGTATATTTTTTTGGTTATAGAGTTTGTTAATTGTTGCTTAGATCTCTGTTGAAAAACTGTTGTCTCCCTGTTCTGAGAGACTGATCTGCAAATATACAGAGCTGAGTATATATTTTTTGGTTTTAGAGTTTGTACTGTTAGTTGTTGCTTAGAGCTCTGTTGAAACTGTTTTGTCCCACTCACCCTCCCTATTTTTGGTTTGTAGTTTAAATTTGGTGGCTTTTGCAGTTGCCCGCCCCACTGTAGATTTGATCTGGGACACCCCCTCAGTCCCATCTCTTTACCACATTCTACCTAATAAACTCTTTCTGCACTTGCTTTTAGTCCTTTCTAATTTAATTGTATTTTTTAAACTGTGTTTGGTATAATATTGCTACATACTCAAGTGTGCTAGCTTGCACTGCATGTGAATTGTTTTTACTATTGTTTTTGCTACTTTTCTGTAAAAAAAATAAATAAACTGTAAGCCTGTTTCCTACCCTTCCTGTAACTAGTATTCCAGATACAGATTTGCTGTATCCAGGACTGTATGTAAGCTTCTGAGTCCCCCAAGCCTATCTGTGTTACAGGGAAGCCTTCTAGCTTATCAGTGGGAGTGGTAAACACCAGGTAACCTGTCTACCACATAAGGAGTGGTTCTGGCCCAGAAATTGTAGTTATTGGCCGTTTGGGCAATCTCTTCCATCTGTCTCAACCTTCTGATTTGAAAGCCTGCATTTGCACTTGTTTCTGTCCTGTAACTTGTCTAGTGCAGATACAGATTCTTAGTTTTAGCACTTAAATTTGCTTATTCATGGTCAGCACTTGTAAGCACTAAATAAGCTACTAATTACTATAGCACTCAATCTTCCTCATTACCTAGAGGAAAACAGTTTTTGTACTTACTTTTCTCACTTGCTTAGAGAAAAACAGCTCTTGTACTCACTTTCCTCAATTATCTAGATGAAAATAGATTTTTATTCAGGCATGTCCAAAGGTCAGCTCCCAGTGTTCTCTCCTGTCTATCTGATGAATCTGGACATCTTGAGGCAATGTAAAAATTGCCTCATGTACATAGACAACCCTCTCCTCCTACCACCCAACACTACAACCTGTGAGAGATGCACTTATGTAGCCAAACTGGAGTTAAAGCTCTCTCCAGCCAAGACTGAACTTGACAGTCATGAGGAGAAGGTAAACATTTGCACCACACCACACTCATCACATAGTCTCACTAAATCTACACCACTAAAATCCACACATAGTAATACAAAAACATTCGCAGAGGCTCTCAATAATAATCTGTCTAAGCAACAGAGACCTCCAAAGCAGAAACGCAAGCAACCTCCATCACCCAACACAACCCAAATGACACATAGCCCACAGACTTAGTGTGCCACTCAACCACAGCCAATAAGGCAAAACAACGTACCCAACATACTAGTCATAGGTGACTCTATAGTCAGGCACACTGATGTCCCACTCAACAGGCTAAACAAGGAGAAGGTTACTGTCAGATGCCTGTCGGGTGCCAGGATCCGCCACATAACCCACGCACTCAGGTCACTCCACAACAAGTACATATATGACTCTGTCATTAGCCATGTTGGTATGAATGACCTGAGAAGTACCTCCCTGGACTACATAAAAAGAGACATGGAAGAGCTCTCCGATCTTGTAGCCCAGGCAGGTATGACCCTAGCCCTGAGTAGCATTCTGCCATCGCCACGAATGATACCGCAGTACAAGGACAAAATGATAGACTTCAACAATTGGCTAAGCTTCTGGTGTCATTCTAAGGGGATCTAGTATCTGTCTGTTTGGGATGACATGGTCGACAGACCACGATGCTTTGCCACAGATGGCCTGCACCTGTCGCCCCTGGGATTCTGGATACTGGCCAAGGTTCTTGCTGCCCCTATAGTGCCTTTTTTTAGGCAAGGTTCAATTAACAAATTCACCACCGTAACAGGAACAGGCAAGCAAAAACTGAGGGCAATGCTAGTCAATGCTAGAAGTATAAATCTCAAACTGCACTCACTCCAGGCACTCCTTAAAATGGAGAACATTGATATCTGTGCAGTGACTGAGACCTGGTTCAAGGCTCCAGAGAGCACCCCTGCGCTACCAGGCTATAACTCATACCACACGTTTCGGCCATTTAACCTGGACTGAAACACCAAAGGTGGAGGTGTGTACATATTAATTAAGGATATCCACACCTCCAGGCTAGTTGCTCAGAATAATGCATCCAAGGTTATCCAAGTGTAACTAACTCTGGGCAAAACTGCAATCCAGATTGTAGCTTGCTACAGATCCCCCACCATAACCCAGGATTCCCACTCCGCTTTTCTTGATGTACTGGAAAATATTAGGGTTCAACCAAACACCCTAATAATGGGCGACTTCAACTACCCCACCATTAACTGGGAAAGCTACTCATGTACCAACTCCTTAGCTCAACACTTTCTGGAATTCATAAACTCCAATGCCCTGGATCAACTTTTCCACACCCCCACCAGAGGCAACAATATCCTAGACCTAGTCATTACCAACATGTGTGACCGGTGTTCCACACCTGAAGTCAACTCCTCATTGGTCTGATCCGACAGTAAGCTAATCACCCTTGAAATCCACATCCCGCCCCCACCCCCCATTAAGGAAACCACGGTAAAAAAATTCTCCAAAGCCAACTTCATGCTTCTTAAGACAGAAGTGGTGAACTTCATGACACCCATGCAGATGGACAACTGCTGAATCCTACACAAATGCACTCTATAAGCACTTACACAAGTGCATGGATTGTGCTACCCCAAACAGAACCAAGACACTATCCTCCAAAAAAAGGAAGCCAATCTGGTGGTCCCCTGCCATAAACAAACAGTACAACAGAAGGAAGAAACTGTTGCAAAAGAGAGTAAAATCCCATGAGTGGTGCAGCTCCCTGGTCAGCCTCAGTAAGAAGCTGAGATCCCTTATAAGATCCTCCAAAGCTAGCTATGAAAACAAAATTGCCACTAATTCTAAGGACAGCTACAAAACATTCTATAGCTATGTCAAGAATCTCAATGGCAACACCCAGATCTGCTCTGAGTTACAGCACAAAGGCACGAAAATTACAGAACCAATTGATATTGCCAACATCCTGGCAGATAGGTTCAGTACTAACTTTACCACTCCCTCACCCCCTAAAGGGCCCATATCTATACAGGAAGAATGCAGAGTCCCTGTAATCACAACTACGCAGGTAAAAGCTGCACTCTTTAAAGCCAAAAACACAGCATCCATGGGACCAGACAACATCCCAGGCTGCATTTTACACAAACTTCAGAACGAACTGGCTCCCCACTTAAGCACAATGTTCAATAATAGCCTCGCATTAGGCTTTGTGCCCACTGAATGGCGCACAGCATCAGTTATCCCCGCCACCGATCCCGGGAACTATCTACCTATTAGCCTGACGAGTGTGGTCTGCAAGGCCATGGAATGTATCATCATGGAAATCATAAACAAAGACATTGATAACCTCCAAACTATGGATCCCACCCTGTTCAGGTTTGTAAAAGGCAGATCATGCCTCCTGAATCTGATCGACTTCTTTGAGGCAGACACCAAAGCCGTAGATGAGGGTAAAGTGGTTCACACAGCCTATCTTGACCTCATCAAGGCTTTTAACACCATCCCCATTCTGGAATTATAGCTAAACTCACGAAACTAGGTATAAATCCCTACATCACAAGATGGGTTGCCAACTGGCTCACTGACAGAACCCACACTGTAAAAGTTGCAGACTCCAAATCTAACCTCAAAGCAGTGACAAGTGGAGTACCACAGGGTTCCATTCTGGGACCTCTCCTGTTTGGTATCTACTTCTCTAAAGTACAGGCTAACACAGAAGGCCTCTGGCTAATGAAGTTCACAGATGACTGCAAACTAGGAGCCATAGTCAAGTCCCCAAATGATGTGGACATCCTTCAGAAGGGCCTCGCTGAGACAGATGCCTGGTGTCAGAGCCATGGCCTCAAGCTCAATGCCAAAAAGTGCAGTGTCATCCCCTTTGGTAAAAACTCTATACCCATGAACTACCACATAGGCAGCAATCTACTTAACACTGAATGTGTGATAAGAGACCTTGGGACCCAGGTGGACAGTAGTCTTTCCTTTGATAGTCACATCATCACAGTAGTCAGAAAGTCCTTCTATGTGGCACACCTCATCATAAAAGGGTTCTCATCCAGAAAAAAAGAGGTAATTGTTCCCCTCTACTCGATACTCATTAGACCCATTATAGAGTACAACGCCCCTTTTGGAATGTACCTCACAAGACATCTGCAGCAGCTGGAAAGGCCACAGAAGTACCTCACAAAGAGTATTACTGACCTCAAACAAATGCCCTACATTGACCGCCTCAAAAAACTCCAGCTTTACTCCATAGCATATCACCTAATCCGAGGTGATCTCTGCCCAACATATAAAACGATGTCAAACGCAGAGCTGTTGGACATGCTACACCTAAAGAAATCCCAATCCCTCTGAGCTACATGCTCTAGGGACCTAAACTTTGCCACCACAATAAACAGGACATGCTGGAGTGATAGATTCCTGTCCCAGAGACTTCCCATACTCTGGAACAGGTTACCCATCTATGCCAAGCAAAGTTCTTCATTAGCACTCTTCAAGAAAAATCTTGATGAGTGGATGGGAAATAGGAAATACACCCCGGGGATCAATTTTGTCTCTCTGCTTGACAGTGGCAAAGGACAATAACTTTCTTGGGTGGCATAAGCCAGGGAACCTTGTTGGCTAGTCTTACATAGGCCTTTGGGCCGATAGCCTAGTACCTACATATGAACCTATGAACCTTTCTCAATCACAGCCTGGTTTCAGGTCCAATCACATCATAATCTCTACTCTCCTTCCCTTCACCAATACTACAAAACTGCATAGGAATAATGGTAAGCTAGTGTCAACTGTGTTACTTCATTTATCCAAAGGCTTTGACACTGTATCACACCAACATTTTCTCAGTGAACTCTCTTCTAGAGGTCTCTCTCCATCTTCCCTTACATGGTTTCTTAGTTATCTCTCTGGAAAGCAGCAAGTAGCCAGATAAGAACACAACCTCCTCCTCTCTCCCAGTTACTGTACATGTCCCTCAGTGCTCTATACTAGGACAGCGTCTCTTCAATACTTGGATAAACAAAGCTTTATACTGCCATAGACCAAGCATATATAGTACAATATGCAGGTGATTTGACTTTAATATGTACAGCCAGACCCCCCAGAAACTTAGTTCCCTTTATACGGTGAAACAATACCAGAAAGAAAAACCCCAGCATCATCCTATTTGCCTCTAGCCTTTTTATACACCTCATCTAAACTTACAAACCTAAGCTCTATACTAAAATCCAAACTAGCCTCCTGTTTCAACGAAGTAGCTAAATTTGTTCCCAGCACTGCACACAGAACCCATTACTGCCAAGTGCTGAAACAACTAGACTGGCTAAAGCTTAGTAACTACTTAGTGCACTTCAGCTAGTCATGGCATACAAGCTGATATGTTATCCTGAAAAATGCCCTGCTTTAAAAAATATACTGTTGCCCTACACCACACAAGTGATCTATGTTCTGGTGATAAATTTCTATTATGTACTAGCAAAGCAAGTAATTCATCAAGGGACTCGCTATATTTTTGCTTCATCTCCAAACTCTGTAACAGCAGCCATACATATGTTAACATGACTAACAAACTCCCAAGCTGTAAAATCCAGCTCAAGCAATACCTTACCCAGTCCTGGTCATGTTCATGCTAATCACCAATGTTGACACCTCTAGTGAAAACATAAATTTCTTATTATTTATAACTTTATAACTTTATTGCCTCCTGCACTTAAATCAATACACCTCTATTTATCCCCCTGTCAAACACCACTTCTCATTTTACTCTTTTTCTAACTCCCCCATCCACCATTTTACCCCCTTATGCATTCTTTGTATATCTACATTCTAAACCTTTGAGAAACACCAGTCTGGAACACATGACCCAGATGCTATCACCACTAACCTTCAATATCGTTTCTCCTACATAATTTTATAACTTCACTATATTTCTTGAACTCTTTACAAACCTATACAATACAAAAATCTCCCCTACTACACAATTTTATTACTTACTTCATTATATCTCTTGAACTGTTTACAAACCTTTCTGTACAGGAATGTAAGAACAGTAAACGTTTTACAGTAAGTCTATTTACTTCCTGCAAGATTTTAGAGCTACCAGAACTGTATCAGCATTATAATTGTTGAGGGAAATATTTTACTGCATGTCAATCTATCCATCCACATCCCCTTTTCCCATATAGGGTTGGGGTGTCACTCCAGCAGTCAAAATCATCTAGATACAAGGTTTACACTGGTGGGTGGATAGCCCTGCAGTAGTAATTCTTCAACACTGCACACTTGCACACACACCTATGATCAATTTAGAGCATCCAAGCCACTTACTGCATGTCTTTGGAATGTGGGAGGAAACCGGGCCACCTTGAGAAAATACACACAAACACAGGTAGGACATGCAGACTTTGCACAGAAGGCACCCCAGCTGAGTAGTGAATCAGAGAACCTCTTGCTGTCACGTGACAACACTATCCGCTATGTCACTCTGCTACCCTTTACTTTCTCCCCAGGTCCCTGCTGAAAATGTGCTCTGCCCTATTGGACTTTTCCAGTCAATAAAGACAAGCAAATATCTAAATAAAAGTCAAAATGCTTAAAACACATACAATTCAAACTCAACTGAAACTTCACACTAAATAAAATGTGAAACAATTGCTTACCTTTTAGCAAGCACCTCTCCAAAGGTAAACTTTTCGGTCTTTCTAAATCTTTCAGTGTTCTGAGCAGCACTCATCTGCCAATAAAGAAACATATAATTCGAACTGGGCTGAGTGACTGAGTTCATCCTAAACTTAAGGACTACAGATTTACTTCCTACAGGAACTTGAAACCAAAAGATGCTGAAACAAGGAGTGTCCTGGGACTACAAGAAAAGGAGGCACCCACTGCCACAGGGGATCCTTACCCAGAGGCATCCCCCATAACCAAGCATAATCCAGTATCCAATACAAGCAAGTGGATATTTTTCTCTAAATCTTTCAGTATCCCAAGATTAACTAATGCTTTGCTCAACCCCTATAAACAGAAACTTCATCAGTGCTGCCAAACGCACCCCGATGGTCATCTCTGCCTAACAAAATGACAACTATTATACTACATATGTTGCCACTAAACCTAGAGACCAAACCAATTCTTTCAATGGCAACCCTCCAATAAAGGAAGAAAATACTGATAAGGCCAACCATATGCCTTCCTATATGACACAGCCCAAGACTGCTGCGCCAATCAGCACACTGCAGATTGCCAGTCATCAGCACCTCCTCCACCACTGGTGATGGACAAAGCCCAAGACTGCTACATCAATCAGCACACTACAGAGTACCAGTCCTTAGCACCTCCTCCACCACTGGTGATGGCTGTGTCTTTTCCTCTGGAATGACAGTCAGATTGAAACCTGCTGAAATTAATATGGTATAAACTATCAGACAGTACATTCAATCTTCTTGTGATAAATTAAATGTAAGACATTGTAAGTCCAGTTTCATCAACAGATTTAGCTGATGTCCCTGCTAAAATTGATGCCATTGCTTTAATTTCAGAGTGTGAAACTACTTTCTTGTTGAACACCTCATTATGCCACACCACTGTGGCTGCCTAAATGGAATCAACTCCAACGATGTAATGTTTTTCCACATTTAAACTGTTTACTGCTCTAAACATGCATCTGTAAATCATTTTACTGTAAGATAAGCTCCCACACCTAAAACTACTGCCACAGTCATACAAAACTGAAAATCATTAGAAGACACACAAGAGTTATTTCGGAGCCTTCCACATGAAACCAGTATAAACGTTAATTTGAAGCTAGGCAGCAAGGAAAGGAACAGAAACTGTGGAAACTCTGATGCAGTCAGTGTTGAGGAGGGATAGGCCAGTGACTTTAGATATGACAGAACAACAGATGACACAGGATGAAATTAAAGAGCATGTGCCAAAGGAAGATGCTATAGAACATTCTACAGAATGCCCACAGGAAACGGAAAACAAGGGATGTGCCCTCAGTATGGAAGAAAAGGAGTTAAGAGAAGAGTTGCTTGATTTAATAGACTAAGACAGATATATCAAGATCAATGAGAGAAATAGACTGCAGAAGGTTAATAAAACCCCAAAAGTCAGAAGCTTGATAAAACAAATGAACACAGTAATTAGGACTGTCCATAGAGACCCATGCAATATAACAGAAGTAAACAGAATATATTACTGTGCTGCTAAATTAATAACTGATAAAGTTCTACCACAGGAACATAGGGTAGTGAGGGAAAAGGGGTGGCAACAGCGAATACCATCATGGAAATATCGAATAGAGAAAACTATAAAACAGCTAAGACAACAAGTGTCATTGTTAGAAGATTATAGAAGAGGGAACAGATCAACAAAAATACTAAGAAAGATAGATGTGATAAAAGCCATGCGCAGTATTAGAACAGACCAGGATCTATCATGCACTATCGCAAATAACAAACTAAAAATTTCAACACAGGCAGAAAAACTTAGAAGATACACAGATAAATATAAGGGAAAAGTACAAAATAAGCAATTTATTTATGACCCAAAAAAGTTTTATAGAGAATTTGGAAATAAGGTAAAAGGAATTGAAAGACCACCAAAAAAAGAGGAAGTAGATACATTTTGGAGAAGTGTCTATGAAGATCCTATGGAACATAACAAAGATACTAAATGGATAGAAGAAGTAAAAGGAAGAATAAAAAGTTTAAAGGTATAGGATATGAAATGGGATGAAATAACAGCCAGGGAGATTGAAACAAAGTTGAGAAAAACCTCTAACTGGAAAACCCCAGGCCCAGATGCAGTACCTAATTTTTGGCTTAAAGTATTAACTTCTTTGCACGAGGATTTAGCCATGAGTAAGAACTATTTATATACACACCCCGAACAGACACCGCACTTGTTAACAACAGGAAAAAAAGTGCTCTTACTTAAGAGTGAATCTGCAAGCTACCCTAAAAACTATAGACCAATAACTTGTCTTCTGACAACGTATAAACAATACATGGGAATTGACGCCGACAGAGTTTATAGTCATTTAGAAGAAAACTCAATTATGGCAGTAGAACAAAAGGGCAATAAAAGAAAGTCATATAGAACAAAGGATAATTTGTTGTTAAACAAAGTTATAGTGGAGAACTGTAAGAAGGGGAAGAATCTAAGTATGGCATGGATTGACTACAAAAAAGCATTTGATAGTATCCCACATTCATGGATAAAAGAGTGCTTAAAAATGTATAAGATAACCCTACACTGATTGACTATATTATAGCAACCATGAAACAATGGCAGACCACTTTGCAATTAAGCCATGATAAAGGACAGATTATTATCCCAGAGATAAAAATTCAAAGTGGGATATTCCAGGGTGACTCTCTGTTACCGTTGCTATTCTGCTTTGCCATTAATCCATTAAGCTGTTTACTTAACAGCTTAGGCCATGGCTACAATTAGGCTTCTAGAAAAGAACAAAGTACAATGACTTCTCATCTTCTCTTTGTTGGTGATTTAAAACTGTATAGCTCATCAGATGAGGAACTGAAAGCAGAGCTGCAGGTTGTCAAAACTTTTTCAGATGATATTGGAATGTCATTTGGTCTTGATAAATGTGCAAAAGCAACCTTTAAAAAGGAAAACTGCAGCACCAAGAAAACATCAGTTTGGGACAAGAATGTGATATAAAAGAACTTGAGCAAGAGGGAGTGTATAAATACTTGGGAATTGATGAAGGATCAGCAATAAAACATGAATAAATGTGAATAAAGCTCAGTAAGGAGTACTTCAGAAGACTTAAATTAATCCTGAAAACAGCATTGACATCTAGGAACAAGATCCAAGCCATAAATCAATTTGTTCTTCCTGTCCTAACTTATAGTTTTGGAGTGACTGACTGGCCCCAAAAAGTGTTGGATAGATCGAATATTAAAACAAGAAGGATGCTTCATGCTCATCAAATGATTTATAAAAATCAGTGTATATCAAGATTAGATATTCCCCATTCCGAAGGCGGAATGGGCCTCCTTGAAATTGATTACATGTATAGATCTGTAATCGTGGGACTCCACACATACCTACTGACCTCACAAGATCCAAATGTAGTGAAAGTTTTGAAACATGAGGAGAATAAATCTAAGATAACATCGCTGCTTAATTTAGCAGAAGCATATCAACATCAAGCAGGAATGTAAATGAAACCAGAAGTGGATAAAAACAAGGCAGCAATGGAATGTGCTAAAAAACAAAAGAAAGACTATAAGGTGAAGGATAAGATGAGAAGGCAAGAAATGTTGAAAAAACATAAATATAGTTGCAAGTATAGAAAACTTCTGGAAGAGCCTCATGTTGATCAAGAACGAAAGCAGGAATGGTTAACGAGAGGTGAATTCACATCAAGAAAGAAAGGTTAATATCAGCATCCCAAGACAGTGGGCTACATACATGCCGGTTTACAACGTCCATTGAACATGTGAGAGAAACAGACATACGTAGGTTTTGTAAAACCAAATTGGAATCAGTCACACACCTTGTTGCTGGTTGCAATGCACTGATGGCAGAGGGACTGTATACTGAAAGGCATAATAATGTGGTGAGACTGTTACAGTGGAGATTGTGCAAATATTATGGCATTGAAGTTGCTTAAAAACACTAGAAATATGAGCCACAAAGAATCATAGAAAATTATGAAGGTTATATCACATGGGATCACCCAATACCAACAGTTGAAAAGATAGATGCTAGAAAACCAGATATAGTGGTCCAAGAAAAGAAGACACAAGTAGAATTGATTATTGAAATCACCACACCTATTGACAGTGTCTTGCATACAGAGAGACACAAAGTCATAAAATACCTGGATGTGCAGGCAGAAATGAGAGCCATGTAGAAGAAAGATACCCAGACAGTTCCAATAGTAGTAGGAGCAACTGGTCTTATAAAAAAGAATTTACAATCACATTCAGATATGTTACCAATTCATGTAACACTGTATGAATTGCAGAAGGAGTCATTACTGGGCACATTGCGGGTGCTGCAAAGAGCACTTTTGGCTGACATCAAAGAGTGAAACAATACTAATTTCATGAACTTTAATCATACTTTGACTTAAGAATGGGGTCCATTCCCGCCATGGTATTAGAAACCCAAAAGACTTGGAGAAATCAAAAATGGAACAGACACACTATCATCCTTCCACCATTGAAATGAACTGAAAAGTGATAATACATTTTTCTTGACCATCCTGGTCATCCTCATCCTGTGATACTTCTTCTTACAACTCCTTAACAAGTTTGCAACTGACCTACTGAAAGACCTAACCAATCCTATTTCCCTACAAACAAAATTCAATAAACCCAGCAGATATATTTTTCTTTCTTCACCCTGACCTTGGGCACACTTTATTAGTGATGTTTCTTTGGTTCCTCTGGAAAACAAAAGCAGCCATCACATGTATCCAACAATAAAAGCCAAAAAAGAAATCACCTTTACTGGTCATTCATGTTTAACCATCCCTAAAGGGACACTTTGCTCACTGTACACATTTAGAAATGGCTGTGCTCATCCTTTATCTCCTTTCTGGTCTTCACTAACCAGATGGAAGTCATCCAAGTAGTGGACAGCCCTCTGAACACAGACACTACAGAGCCATGCTAAATTCTGCAAAAGTGACACATGCCACTGTTCAGTCCATAGGTACATAGTCTTACCAAAGCAGAATTTTCCTTTCAAATGCATTACTAAGACCAGACAATCCTCCTCCTGCAGGTACACAGGTGGAAAACAGACGATGTCTAACTTGACTAACCAGGGGTCCTAAAAGTCTGAATCAATTTCACAAGCAATCTCCAGAATAGCTTGTTGCATGTTCACTTTCCTTTTTATTAATGAGATTAATTACCAAACTCTCATTCAGGAAAAAAAGGTGATAATGCATCTATGTCTAACAATTCAAATGCATCTGCAAATCTTTTCTACCATTTCTCCTTTATGGATATAGGGATATGCAGTGTAATAAACACTCCATAACCCAACACTAGAAAAGAAGGCATACTCTGCATTCCTGTGGGGAAACCACATTAACTCTGTTCTTCATCTGCTGACAGGCTAATCTGTCAAAGCAGCAAGTGAGAAAAGCTTCCTTGACCCCTTCTCCTACTATCATGCAGCCCACACTAAGCTGCTCTCCTTCACCTCTCACGAATGGGCTTGTTTGTTTCAAGTCCTGACCACCTACATTCAGAAGTTTCTGTAATTGCAACCTGCCTTCTACATCCAAATATTGGCGGAATCTTACTAAATTTTTATCAGCTAAGTGACTCTGATCTTCCTTACTTAACACAGTCAAACCATTATCTTTCTCTGCAGTTGGCTGATGTTCCATGAAAATTCATTCAAGTCTTACAAACTATTTTCCTTCACCACCATGGTCCCTTTTTCCCTATGGAGTTTTCTGCCATCTTTCACCTCTTATGCCTTTTTGACTGCTTTTGTTTCACATTGTCTTCCACTGACCATAGCTATCCTGCCACATTATGGATTCCTAAGGCCATCCTGCCCCATTATGGATTCCTATGGCCATCCTGCCACATTTTAGATTCCTATGGCCATTGTGTCACATTATGGATTCCTATGGCCATCCTGCCACATTTTAGATTCCTATGGCCATTGTGTCACATTATGGATTCCTATGGCTATCCTGTCACATTACAGATTCCTATGTCCAACCCGCCACATTACGGATTCCTCTCTAAGTTGTTTTCTGTAACAAGCATTGAGCTGTGTTCACCCAAGGAATTTTTATTCAAGACTCTGAGAACCTTGGAAAGCCTTGACTTGATTAGAAATGAGCTGGAGCTGTGCTGATTGTGGTATCTTCTAGGCATTCCAATCAGCATTTTACATCAAAAAGAGAAGTGACAGAGGTGCACTGAACTGTGCTCAGTGCACCGTCACAATTGGACTCACTAATATTGGGTTGCCAGAGTAAGAGTCTTTTTTCCTGTAAAGAACCTATCAGCTCTTCAACACTGAAATCTTGGTGAGTGGCTTCAGGAACCTGTGCTGGGCACAAGATAACATATCTTGTGCTGCAAGTAAATCACACCAGGATAGCTATGCAGCTCAAGAAACACAGCAGCCCCTATGCCTCAGTAGCAGTATTACATATAGAAATTCCTGAATCCAAAAATAAACACCTAACTGTTACTGGCTACAGATAACCCTGCCTCTCAGACCTTCTTGTTAAAACCATGGACCAGCATTTTCACACAATTTCTGCAACCAGTTTGATTGAGATGAGCATCCTGAGAAATGTAGAAAGTGTGCAAGTGTGCATTCTGGTGCAAGAATAATGGTCTAAAGTTAAATGCTGGAAAATGCATTATGGGATATTTGGTAAATTGACCCAGGTCTTTGAAATATGGGAATTTATGTGAACAGAAACTTAAATTTCAACCAGCATATGTCAACTTTGGTGAAGAAATCTTTCTGTATCATATAACTCATGTCATTGTACACTTTGCTCAGCCTTAATAACTCAGTCAATGGCTTGTATCTGTCCACAACTTGCAGCAAGTGAAACAGTCACAGATATACCTTACAAAAAGGAAACTAGACTAAAACAATTTACACTACATTGAATGTCTCAAAGCATTGGCACTATAATCTGCCTCTTACAGACTGCTAAGAGGTGACCAGTGTCTGACATATAAGGCATCTTCTGACCTAATACTGATGGACCTGCTACACATCAGAAAGTCACACAGCATCAGAAATACTCATTCCAGGGATCTGAACCTCTTCTACAACATCAACAGAACAATTTAAATGGACAGGTATATCTCACAGGTGGTAGCATGCTTCTGGAAGATACTTGCCATCCATATGAAGCAAATCTCATCTCTGTCCAAATTCAAGCACAACTCAGATATTAGTATGGGTAATAAGTAATTTACCTCATGATTTCCCCCTGTACTGCTAATGAACAGAGGCTGCTCCTGAATGAGTTACCCCCAGACTGTTTTTTTTTAAATAGCTATGGTATGATCCTTGTTGCTGCTATTAGACATAATATAAATAGTCCATGAATAAGTAAGGTTAATCTAAATATTAAATGAAACAGGTAATTCCAAGCACCAAATGGAACATTGGGCTAAGATTAATACTGTCCTAAAGTACAGTCCGCCTGATACTAACCAATGAAACTGTTAAAATTAGCTCTGCTTGTGAATCATCTCCTCCTTGGTTCATCTACATTCCCCAGTCTACAAAATAAATAAAACATAAGTAAACTGGAGAGAAAAAATAACCTTATCCACCCCAGAGGAAAACAGATTGGCTTAATAAGTAATGTCTACCCCCCTCATCCCCACACTTAACTGGTTCAAACCTTTGAGAGTATAACATAACCTGTGACCATTCTTCTGAAAGGATTGAACTTTTGCAACCTTGAACCAGAGTTGCAAGATTAAGAAACCGCTCCATAATATGTGCCCCTAAAGTGTGACATTCCTGCCTGCCAGAAGTTGAATATAATCTACTGAACCTGAGTTCCATATAACACATCAATACAGCAAACTGCACCCTGATGTTTGGGGTTACTGGGAGGTAAGCATAAATGTACCTAACAGCCAAGGCTATTTACATGTACCCTCTGGACGTTTCCCCACTCTAGTGCTCATTGGACTCTACGGGACATAATCCTTGTGTTACCTGAGGCCCGTACCTTTGACAATGTAATAATTATCATCCCATCCTAACAATCTTGGTCTGCCCTCAATATGCTTCCCAGTACTCAATAAAACTACCAAAATCCTTACAAATTACATTCTTAATTGCACTTGAACTACCCTGTAATTTATAGCCAGCCCTTATCCCACCACAGTCAATAACTCTAAATGTACTTAATATTTCTATCCAATGTTGTCAAAGTATCTATTCAGAAAGGCCAGACCCTAATTATAGAAACTGAGCAAATGTCAGGAAAATCCTACTTGGACAGCTGAACTTTATTTGGAGTTAATCAGAGTCTCTTTAACTGATGGCAGGTGTGTACCCAAGAAGACTGAATGCTGTAATTAAATCAAAAGGTGCTTCAACAGAGTATTATTTTAAGGGTGTGCACACTTATGCAGCCAGCTTATTGTACATTTTTTATTTTTTATATTTTTCCCCTAACAGATTTGTTTATTTTTCAATTGAATTGTACATGTTATAGGCCACATTACAGGTGGGAAAAGTTTTGAAATGATTTTTTGTAGTCTCATTTTTTTATATCACAAAAACCTGGCATTTTAACAGGGGTGTGTACACTTTTTATGTCCACTGTATCTCACAAAACTGATTTGGCAATGTGTTTGCAAAAACATCACAAAACTGTGTATCAGGCCTCAGACACATGAAACCTGAAGGCTTAACAGAGGGGAGAGGGAGAATATTGCAGCAGAATGAGCTGAGTGCTTCCTTCTTGTAGTTTTGTATCACTTACCTTCTTCTAATGTGCACAGTTTGTATCACTAACCTTCTTCTAATGTGCACAGTTTGTATCACTAACCTTCTTCTAATGTGCACAGTTTGTATCACTAACCTTCTTCTAATGTGCACAGTTTGTATCACTAACCTTCTTCTAATGTGCACAGTTTGTATCACTAACCTTCTTCTAACGTGCACAGTTTGTATCACTTACCTTTCTCTGATATGTATGGTCTCCCCCCATTTGCATACTGTTGCCAGGGGGTATCACAGCCCCACCCATTTGCATACTGTAGCCAGGGGGCAAGACAGCCTTCCCCCATTTACATATTGTAGCCGGAGGGCATGACATTCTCCCCCATTTACATAATGTAACCAGGGGGCATCACAGTCTCCCTCCATTTATGTAATGTAGCCAGGGGGCATCATTCTTTCCCCCTATTTACATGCTGTAGCCCAGGGGCATCACAGTCTCACCCTATTTACATACTGTAGCCAGGGGGCATCACAGTCTCCTCCCATTTACATATTGTAGCCTGGGAGGATCACAGTCTCCCCCATTTACATACTGTAGCCAGGGAGGATCACAGTCACCCCCCATTTACATACTGTAGCCTGGGGGTATCACAATCCCTCCCATTTACGTACTGTAGCTAGAGGATATCACAGTCTCACCCATGTTCATACTGTAGCTAGGGGGTATCACAATCTCCCCCATTTACGTACTGTAGCCATGGTTCATCAGATGCAGTTAGCATTATGCAAAGCTCACTCCCTCTCATTTAGGTACTGTAGCCATACCTTGAACCTCACACTCCTTGCAATATATTATGCCCATGGCTTCCTATGGTTTGTTTTAAAGCCCCCCGCCCCACAGTACAGTGACAAACCAGTGTCACTGTTCCCAGTTACACATACACCACCTCAACTTCTTCAGGCTCACTAATATCTCACACAGGAATTGTTGCTCCTAAGATACTTTACTTGTCTTAGCTCCCCTTTATCTCCGGGAAGCTCCAGGTATACTGAAACATTAATGAAATCCCTGTTTCAAAAGCAGCCTTAAAGAAAAGGCGGGTCAAGTATAGAAAGTAATTGGTTGTTTTTAGAAATGTTTTAATATTTAAAGACTGTTATGGTTATGTGAAGTTTGTCTGATGAAGGGTTTTTTAACCTGAAAGCACTTACGCTTTATAATAAAAGATTACGGCCAGTTTGGACTCTTTCATTTGTTTTTGTATTTATCCTTACAAGAGGTTTGAGAGGAGTCCTTAAGGGAAGCTAAGAGGCTTGTGTTTTACTACATTATATGGAACACAAGAATAAATAATATAATAGTCAGTAACAGTTAGGCTAACAACAAAGGCAATTCAGCAAGATATGTTAATATACAAACATTATAATACATAACAATAATAAAACACATGCCCCAAAATAAAGGTTAATATAAAAACAAATGTTAATAGTAAACCATACCAATGAATAACAATAATAAATAAATGAAGATAAGGGGTGGGGAGAGAGAGAGAGAGAAATAAACAGTCCATTAATACCATTATAGTCTATTTTGTGGGGAACAGTACTGCTATCAACTCTACAGGTCTGTCCTTTCTTTATGTTTACAAGTGGAATTTAGTTGCTGAAGCATGTTCATACCTCTCAAGCTATCTGCATGGAGCAGTATGGGCCAAGCTGTAACAATTGCGGGTAGTAAACTATACAACACTTGCACATCAGGTGGACCTATCTAACTACCAAAGTGTACTGTGGGCTGATGTAGTGATAAATTCCTGGTTAGATACTCATGTTGATTGTAAATGTGTGACAGAGGGATTCCGCACTACTAATTGCATTCCGTGACAACGAGAGACATGTATGTGTACAGTACAAAAGCTATACTACTATCATGACTTGCTTGACAGGCATAGGGTTAGGACCCAATAGCAGTGACTGCAGAGGATATCTGCATCAAATGTATTAATTGACTGCAGCAAACCATTAACAGATAGTCCAGGCATACAGCCATACCATGATTACACATTTTATTTCTTTTATTTTATTTTATTTTACTAGTATTATATTTATTTCCTTTATTGTATGCTGTATATTCACATACCAGGCAATGATTTTAACAGTCTGTGACATCTAAGTACACAATTATTTACCCAGACAATGGGCTAACTCACCCATTTTGCTGTAGTTCCTGTGGAGAGAAAATCTGTAATCATTTTGTGACTGTACAGAGTACTGGACTTGAACCCTGGTCAGTGTGTGTCAAAATGTACTTCAGACAGAGCATTTAACAAACTGAGCTACTGAGTCACTGCTGCCTACTAACTGATATTTGCCTAGAGCTCACCTGGAACCAATATATGACCTGGTAATAGCGGCACAGTTTTATAGTAGACTGCAGTGACAGTTGAACACACAAGCATGAAATTTAAGCATTATAGAAATACTAGGTAACCTGTACATTACTAGAATGCAGGTGTACACAATATATTGTTAGTGAATTGAAATGCCTGTGAAGTCTACAAACCATATAAGATTATTGGACTGGCTCCCACACATACTTGCAGACACTATATTTGGAGTCTACAAGTATTACACTGTTATACTTGCCTGCAGCACCATTCCTAAGAGCCTGAATGCATATAGCTGAAATGCAATGGTTAAAACAAGACAATCCTGATATACACAATAGATCTTGGGTGTTATTGCTAGTGCTTCATGTGTTATTGCAGGACAGGTGTCATAACTCTTTTCTTGTAAAACAGCTTTGAATCTATACTTATTGCACAACACTCTTTATTAGATATGCCTTGAGGCAGACACAGGTATTGTTTTGTGTTATTATTGCAGAACAGTTGTCATAATCAATTTCATGCAAAACTGCCCTAATTTCACACATATTGCACAATGCAGCTTAATTAGAGATAACTTCATGCATTTAGTGTTATAGTTTCACATTTTTGTTGCACCGCAGTTGTTGTAATGCAGGTGTTGCAATACAGCTGTAATTCCACAGTTATTGCAGTAGAAACTTTATTTCATTTACTTTATCAAACTTAATACTTTACTCTTCCCTGCTTATTGCACTACAGTTGGCAGTAGTCACTTATTGAAGTACAGGTCTACATGCACATTCATTGCAATACTATCTTATACCTAATGGCAGTTAATGCTTTACTCTTTCTTGCTTATATGACTAGAGATTGCAAAACACATCTGTACTCACCACACTTGTGGTGCAACCTGGCCAAGTTCCCAGCATGTGTCTCAACTTTGTGAGCTCTCTCCTTTGCAACTGTAGGGGGAAAGCACACCATTATGCATACCTGTCTTTCCGACATTCAGCTATGGTATTGGTGAAACAATGGTAACAGTACTTACAAACTTGTGGGGCATTCCCTGCCTGAGCTTCTCATTCCCAGGTGTCCAAGAGATCCCCCTTCCTACACTTCAGGTCATCATAGTGGTGACAAACCTGCTCACTTGTGTGGGGGAACATCTGTCACACTAGTGAGTTTATGTGCCAGCCAGTCCCAGGCGTCTGCCTTGCACTCTGAGCCCTGGAACTGACCCTGCAGCAGCCAGTCATCATGGTTATTCACCAGGAGTTCAACCATGACCCTGGACTCCTGAATTCCCCACTGCTACACCCAAAGCATGCACCCTCTCCAACGCCAACCATAGTTACTGCACAGTTCAAACTCCAACAGATTATGATGTCTTCCCATCTACTGATCTTAATATAGCCTGTTTTCCCACCCTTACATGCTATTAGACAATATTTAAAAATGTGGTACGTCACTTAGAGCGCAAACACATGCAGCTGAGCTGAGCAGTGTTAAAACCCATTTGCTTAGCAGTGTTTAGCAGTGTGCAAACAAGCTAAGCAGAGCCAAGCAATGCATTAAGAATTTCAGCCATTATTGTGTTTATGCAGGGCTTAGCAGAGTGCAGCAGGCCAGTATTTAAAAATACTGCACGAACCAAAAAGAAAAGATGAACTGAAGACCACAGATGAAGAATCCACTTCAAACACCAGTTTATTACACCTCTAGTGCAAGAGAAGCAAATGGTATTAGTGTGACTGTAAATAATATTGTGCAAGATATTCTTGACCGTTCTGTGTCTTTTGTTTACAAAGATGTGGGTGCAACAATCCATGCAGCTGCTGCATCTGAGTGTAAGAAAATTTCTATTGTTCATAACATTTCTGGTGTGTCTTTATCTGTAGAGCAGATGAATGTTTTGAATTATGGTTTTAAATATATACCCACAGTGCTGCCTCGGTTACACAAATTAAAGTGTGATATTTTTAGACTGTGTAGGAAGATACATTTAATATATTTTTTTGCCAATAACCAGTATAAAGAAGGTGATGGTAGATGGTTAGAATCTGATAGTTTAGAGAACAGTTTTTATTCTTGTGTATCTGACCCTGAGGAATGCTTTTACTATGCAAATGACTATAATGCCTATAGTTTGTTAAAAACTGATAAAATAATGAGCAAAAGTGATTTTATTCCTCCATACCAACATGAACATATAAAATGTTTTTCTCAAATGTAGAATTTTGCTGTAGAAAATGTTTTTTGTGATTTTATGCAGTATAAGCATAAGTTGGTATATAACTTGAATAAGAAGGAGTGGAAGGAGCTACAGGCATTAGCGAATAATGAACATCTTATTATTAAACCATCTGATAAAGGTGGTAAGATAGTGGCGATGAATGTTGATCAATATTATAAAATGTGTATGACACATTTAGATGAGATTAATACCTATGTTAAGAGTAATACAAATGAATATGTTAAAGCTATGAATGACTTTGATACCCTTATATCTAAGGGAGTGAGGTTAAAATATTTTTCAGAAAACAGCAAAGATAAAAAGTTTAATACTGATGACAGTGAGTTGGCTTTATTTTACTGTCTTCCAAAAATTCATAAAAGTGGGGTTGACCCACCTGGTAGGCCTATTGTATCTGCTCAAAAATATTTTTATCTAATATTGGGAAATTTTTGCATGAATATTTATTCCCTTATGTAATAAAGTTACCTAGTTATATTAGGGATAGTTTTGACATTTTGGAAAAATTATCTAAAATACAATGGAGTGCAGATATTTTTTTTAAAAGTGTTGATGTTGTTAGTTTGTATACTAACATACAGTGTCAGTTTGGACTAGAAGCAGTAAAATATTTTTTGGGTGATAGTCCAGTAACGTATTATATTATTGAAATATTGGAATTTTGTTTGAATAATAATTTTTTTATGTTTAACGAACAATTATACAGACAAATCAAGGGCACTGCCATGGGGGCATCATTTGCAACCATGTATGCCAACCTGATGATGGGTTTGTATGAGTTACAATGGTTATATTATATAGATTTTTTTTTTAATTATGTAGTTAGTTATTTTCATTTTATAGATGATCTTGTTTTTATTTGTAAAGGTAGGATATCTTATGTTGGTCAGTTTATAGAAGTTATGCAACACAATAGATTTGGACTTTCCTTTGACGGCATACAGGTGGGCAAAGATATAACTTTTTTAGACATACATCTAATTTTGGAGGACAGCAATATTTTACGTACATCTGTGCATAGAAAACTTGTTGATAGTAATCAGTATTTGATGGGGACTAGCTGTCATCCAGTTCATACTTTGGTCTCTTTGCCCTATGGGGAATGTATGAGACTTAGACGGCTATGTAATACTGACATGAACTTCTTTAAAGAAATTAGTGTGACTAGTGAGATGTTTAGATTGAGGGGCTATAGTGAAGCTAATATTCAAACAGCTATAGATAAGGTTATTAATGAACAACATAAAGTTGGTACTTATAAGTATGGAAGTAAGGGGTATAAGTTAAATGTTACAAATCCAGAGAAAAGATTAGTTTATTTTGTCTCTACATACAGTGTTTTCAGTGATGTTTTAATAGATATTGTTAAACACTACTGGAATTTTTTGTTTAAATCAATGGACCTAAAAAAATTATTGTCTAGGTCTTTGGGTATCTCATTTCGTAGAGGTAGGAATTTAAAAGATATTTTGGTACATAACAAATTTAAATATCCCACTGAGATATTGCAATATAGGACATGCAGAGACTAGGAACTTCTCCTTGTGGTCATTGCAATGTATGTCATTATATTGTTCCAACTTTTAAGTATATAAATAGCCATGTATTTGAGGTTAAAAATATATATATAGCTGTAATACTGAAGGTATTATTTATGCGTTGAAATGTCCGTGTAACCTTGTATATATAGGAGAAAGTAAAAGGAAGTTTAAAACTAGACTGCAGGAGCATGTCAGGAATATTATAAATAATAAAGAAGATAGCCCTGTTGCTAAACAGTTTATGCTGACTCACAATTCTAATCCAAATGGGTTACAAGCCACTATCTTAGAACATATTATGAAGGGTGTATTTTCTGATGATTTCTATAAAAAGAAGTTGTTATATAAAGAACGTATTTTTATTTTGAAATATGACACTTTATTTCCTCAGGGTCTGAATGTGGAATGTAACTGGAGGCTTCTTATCTGATGAGAAAGTAGTATTAAGTATTTTTTAATGTTTATTGATTAATTGGTTTAGGCTGCTTGTTTAATTGTTAGATGTATTAGGGTATATAAACTGTGTAAGTTATGTGATGTTTTATACTCTTTGAAGGCAGTTGCCGAAGCGCTAGAGGTGCAGTAAACTGGTGTTTTAAGTGGATTCTTTGTCTGAGGTCTTCAGTATTTAAAAATAATTTGCATAATTTGTATTTCAAACAAAAATGCTAACTTGCACTTCCATGTATTCCAACCCTGCACCTACTGCAAATGAGGCTGTAGCTCTAACCATTTCCCTTTGTGGATATTTGACATTTGTCTTTACCTTTACACATACCTCAGAGCAACCTTTAAGCAGTGCTGAGTACCGTGGCATGCAAACCAGCTCAGCTATACTTACACTTGGCCTTTAGATAAATAAAGATATCCCATTTCTATTTTTATATGTCTGGTGTCTCTGTACCAGCTAGAACTCCTGCAGTTCATGCTGCACAAATGTGATTTAAAAAAAATAAATAAATCACATTGCTATATTACAATTGGACAGTGCAGGAAGTATGTTACTCATCTGCAGACACAGTTAGCACCACACTCCCAACACTGATTCAATAACCATGTCATATCAATATCAATGCACCATGATTCATATGCATGGTGGGCCGCAGAGGGGGAACCATGTACACGGACATGGTACCACTCCATGTAGGCTCTACACTATGCCTACACAGATTTTATTAATCCTTGGGCCTTTCTTTTTTTTAAACATTTCTTGCACATAAAGAACTAGAGATTCCATTATCTGTTTTTGGTTTCTTACTATCTCTCCTTCCTTATTTTTTATCTTGCTTACTGCAATATTACCCAAATATGCTGACCCTTCTTTCTTCTTTCCTTTTAATAACCATCTTTGTTTATGTAACACGTTGTTGATCTTCTCATAATTTCTTTCGTATGGCTATTTTCTTTTTTACTCATGCTTATCCAGTCTAGCTTTGCAAGAGCATTTTTATATATTTTTACATTTTTCTTTTTCTGTTCTTCTACTTTTTCTTTGCCATTAAAAAAATACTCCCATATTTATTTGAAATGCAATCAGCCATTCCAACCAATCGACATGACATGTTTTCATTGTAACTTAATATCTCTGTAATTGTATGATTTCTCCTTTTCCCTTTTCATCCCATTCTTTCTCTTTTATTCTTTTTTTTTTCTTTTGCTATCCTTATCTGTTCTTTACTTTCATTTACCTCCATCTATATTGCTAAATGATCTGTACACATTCATCAACTAAGTCATTTTTCTTATATACTTTCCATTCCTTTCCTTTCTTTGCCATTATGCCACAATCACAAACTTCTTGTTATTAAAATATTCATATTTACTACTACATAATCCAATAATTGTTGAAATGGTCTCTCTTTCTTTACATACAGCATATGCATATAATGCTATAATTCTATGCATTTTTTCTTGCCATCTGACATCTATACTAGGTAATCTTCCAGTTCTTACTAATGTTACGTCAATTATCTTTACCATTCTTCTACATAATACTGCTATTCTTGAACAGTGTTCATTTCCCAGATTACATATTATATTGATGTCCTCTTTTTTTGTTTGCAGTCATTCTTACCCTATTAAACATCTTATGTGTTGTAATACAATTATATCTATATCACATTTATTACACCATTCTAAAATTCCTCTTATTCTTACTGTACTTTTATACTATTTACATTTACTGAAAGAATTCTTAAATTATTATTCTCCCATTTCCTTAATTAGGAAAAAATCATTTACCCTTTTTAGTTTTCATTACTGATTTCCTTTCTTTTTTCCCCTTTTAAATTAATTTATTCAAACTTTATTTTTCTATGTTTTACATTTTCCCTGAAAGAGTTCCATTTCCTTGCAGTATTTCCCAGTTTATATCTTGCTCATCACAAATTTCTGACTATTTTTCTGTCTCCTCTCTATCTTCTTTTTCTCTATTTTTATCTTTTTCTAAATTATCATCAATTTCAATTTCCAATATTTTTTTTCAGTTTGTTCTAAATCTTCCCCTGCTTTTTAACTATCATTAACGTCTTTTTTACAGTCCATGCATAAACGCCCAATTTGTTGGCATTTATAAGACTCTAAATCATAATTCTGCATTATGTCCTCTTTTCCCACATGCATAACATTTTTTCTCACAATTATTCACAAAATATCTTTCTTTATCACTCAAAAAAAATCTTTGGTTATCTCCAATATTTTACTATTCCTCTACTACTCTCAGCATTTATAAGACTTGAATTGTGCACAGTATTTTCCATTTACATTCTCAAAACAACACTGCGGTCCCATCCTGCAGTCCATAAGCCTCTATTGTCATTAACTTTTAAAATATCCATCATTTATTTAGAAACATTTTGGTTCAACAACCCTTTTATTAATTTCCTCTGCATCTTAATTCTGAATGTTGCCTGTTATTTCTTCCCAAGATACTTCTCCATTTTCTGGTTCACTTTGTAACAACATCTGTTGTAATATATCATCCTGCAACCTTCCAAACTGGGGGGAACCACACACTCTTCCTTCACCATCAATTCTGAATCAGCAAAAAAATGTGCCTGGAACACTATCTCCGAATCTTCCAATTATGAGTTGGCACATGCCTCTACTCCCTCCTTCAACTTCTCCGTTTCATGCATTGGCCTTCCAGCTTCCACTGTGCTAGGATCACGACATTTATGCATAATTGTGGCTAGCTCTTCACAGTTACAGAAACAATGAGTGGGTGGGAGGGTTCTCCAATATCCTGGCCAAGTTTGTCATGCTAGTAAAGATACTGCCCCAGATCATCCTTGAAAAGAAACTAATAGCACAGCAGGACTAACTCTGTCAACAACAAGTAGATTGCTTGGAACCTAGAGCAAGTGTAACTCCACTGGACCAGTTGGGATGTTTAAGTAAGGTATCATTTGGAGCATTTGATTGTGGCTTTACTCATGTTAACTTTTTGTCAGCCTGTGAAGCATTAGATTCTAGGATATTGTGCCAAAAGCATTAGACATGTTAAGATAAACAAGCTGTTCATATGTTTTCTTTTTTCGTAATTCAGTTCTTGTTAGTCTCAGTACTGTCTGATGGCCCAAAAGTATGCTAATTTGGTTATAGTTATTTGTTGTAAGGCATTATTCATAATTCCCCTTAATGTTAAATGCCAAGCATGAAATCCTAATCAAGAAAAAGGGAACGCTTTAGAAAAAATACTTGATGGAATGTATTGATTTAGCACTTTCATTCCCATTACTAGAACTTCATTAAAATAAAAAAAATAAATCATCCCTGCAAAAAATTCTTAAGTGTGCTAAAAAGGTAGATGTCACAGGAAGTATTAATGCTTCAGCATATAAAAAATCTTCTTTAAAATCGGAGCAAGAATTATATATTTATTCAAACTAGGTATAACATCAGAGTTTAAAAGGATTTGCCATGACAATTCTTTACAACATAATATATTTTGCCAATCACCTTTCTCCCACCTGTGCTGGAACACCCTTTCCAACACAAAAAAGTAAACTTTTACAAATTCTTTACAACAACAAAAAAGTTTAAGTAAAACATTATTTTCATCACCATTTTAATGAAATGTAAATGTCAGTTATTTTATTTAATCTTCTCTCAGTTTTTCCAGTATAAAAACAAGGACATGGAAAACAAAGGGTTACATAGACCACCCCAGTAGAGTTGCAGGTATATCTACTTGGCAGGGCTTGGATTGTTCACAATAAACATGCGTGAACCCTCGAAGATGTAATGACACTGGCATATATCGCACTTGTACATATGGCCATAAATAGATGGAGTGGCCATCCTGTACTCAAAGGAGATACCAGTATTGTTCAATGACATGTATACTAAAGATATTGTGGTGCCAAATTTTTTAAGATCAGGAAAAAATATTTATTTATTTTACATTTGTTTACTGGGAAAGTCTGATTGGAAATGGATACTTTTTCAGCTTAGGCCTGGGAGAAAATCTTCACAAATAATTTATACACACAATGACAGTCATCAGTTTGAAAGCACACAATACAGTACATCAGTGACAAGTAACATATGACAAAAAATTTTATAATAATGCCAACAGTTTAAAATATTAGTTTTAGCAGAAAGTAGTTAAATTTTTGCACCTGTCAAAAAGTACAGGCAGGTTAAGGTACAGGTAAATACAATTAACAGAGATGAGAGATGAGAGAAGAGAAGTATACAATGTGAGGACAGAAGACGTATATGATGGAGGTGTGATACATAAGCACAGAAATAAGGCGACAGAGTGAAAGAAGGGAGGGGTCCTAGTATTAACCTGGACTGTCGCTGTTACATAGCCGTGAGTTTATCAAATGTGATTTTAAGGAATTTTAAATTCATGTATGGAAAGTGATGACAGGGGATGTTTATTCCATTGTTTGGCTAATGTTTGAGTATACAGATAAACTGGTGGCATTATTATCTTTATTTACCTTAAGGAGAAGTTTGTGAGTGGAGCGCAGGTTTCTGCTAAAAGAGTACGGGATTATCAGGTTTTGTAGTGAAGGCGTTTTCTCTGGTTGATATAGAATTTTATGTGACAGGGTAAGTTGATTATATAGAAGTAGATGAGGAAGTTCAAGTCAATTGAGATGTTTGAGAACTAGACAGTGGTGTGATCTATAAAAGTGGTTATAGTGAATTTGGTGATTTTATTATAGCAGACATCTAGTTGGTTAAGTCAGATTTTCTAAGGTTGGTGAGGATTGGAGAGGTATACAGTGGTGTAGAGATGAGCTATGTGTGTGCAATAGTGTCCCTAGCAGTGTTTAAGAACTGTTGATTTCTATATAGTGTATCTAATTTTTAATGGACTTTCTTTATGGTGAGAGAGATATGAATATCAAATTTCATGTTAGTCAATAACGCCAAGAAGCACTGTGTGGGTAACTAGAACTATGATAGTTTTGTTATTAGATATGATATTAAATGAGAGGTCAGGACTGGTATGTTCTGTAGGTTGGAAGATAGGTTTTGTTTTGTTGGGTTGAGTATTACTAGGTGGTCAGTGAGCCAAGATTCAACAGTGAAAAAGGGAGCTTGTGTCTGTTGGTGTAGTTTCTGGAGGGAAGAAGAGGCACAGACTAATGTAGAGTCATCTGTGTACTGGATGACTGAGGAGTGAAGAGTAGAGGAGTAAAAGTTATTATTGAACATAGTAAATAGAGGTCAAAGAATGGAGCCTTGTGCAACCCCAATTGTTACTGGGAGCAGAAGACATAGCTCCTGATACCATTTAACTGCCTGCTGTCTCCCTGTTGGGTAACTATGAAACAAGTGCAATAGTGGATTGGCTAAGATTTAGTTCTGACAGAGCTTTTATGAGCTTGTTATAAATAAACAACGAAAAGTGACTCAGAGGGTGCCACAATAAAGCCCCAGCAGATGGCTGAAATCCACTCCAAACAAATTTATTAAGTGTCCACACAACATAAACGTTAAGACAAGTATACATTTTCGTTTTAGCAACTTCATCAGATGTGGGATGTTGATCTTGCAAAAAGCTTAAATGCCTTCACCAATTAAGATATGTGGTCAATTAAATAATTAATTATCTCATTAAAAACCTTTTCTTAAAAAAAAGTACAAAACACATTCTATTAAGCCCTAACTAAAAATGTATAATAAAAAATAAAAAATGAAAAATGAACAAGTATGATACATAAAAAAATTCATTAAAAAATATATAATTCATTAAATACCAATGTTAAAAAATTAATCAGTTAAAACCTCTTACTAAATGCTGAAGAATCTACACCCTGCAATGTATTGTACTCTAGCTACCTGTTGTGACTTTTCTAGGAAATGTTATACAGAGAGTTAATTAAAAACTTCAAATGAAAGATTAAATAAGTGCCTTACTACAAAATTTAAGAGACATTGACTTCCAAACTTGGATAAAAATTTATATGTTTGATTAAAAAACAACTGGTTGAAGAATAAATATTCAGTAAAATGATGCAACTTAAAAATTTACACATATTTAATTTTGTTACAATTTCGCTGATCTAAGTTTGAGCAAGGGAGTTAATGAAATATTTTCATTGAGACCAGGTGGTTTACTAGCCTGCAATGTGACCTGTCACCAAAGTTCTCTGTACTCAATTGTCTCTTCCCATAGGCCTCCTCTTCCATCAATACTCACCCCTTCAATAACAAAAAATAAAAATTGAGCACTGGGACACTCTTGTTTATGTTTATACAAAGCATTGGTTTCTTTTTGTATCTGAATCTCATACATATGTTCGTAAGTCCTCCTTCTCAACTTACGTTCTGTTTTCCCCATGTAAAATGCATGACATATTCCACACACTGCTAAGTAAACTAGATCTTTTCAATCACAATTGCTAAATTCCTTTCCTTCCAAGACCATATTCCTACTCTCCAAAAACATTATTTCCTTATTGATAACATATGGACACTGCGAACAATGCCCACATTTAAAACTTCCCTTTCTTTTTTTATTATTGAAACATCCTTTTTGGAAATTAGATTCCAAAAATGTTTCAAACTACAGGAAGTTTTGTAAACTACTGTCAGAATTTGCCCAGACACTTTTTTCAAGTCTGTGAATGCTGAAAATCTATTCCACTCCTTTTCCACAATTTCTCTAACTACCTTGGAACTGGCATTAAATGCAATAACCAGAGCTCTGCCAAAGTTTTCATCCAAGGTGTCCTTGTCCTTGTTTTCATCAGTTAACTTGATACCCAGAATGCGTTTGAATCTCTCATCCCTTCCATTCAAGACCTCCTTCTCAACTTGTTCTAACAACCATTCAGGGTAACCCCTTGCCTTGAACATTCGTTTTAAAATTGTCATTTCAACAAAAAAATCATTGTCCTTAGAAGTTATCCTACTTCCTCTAATATATTGACCTTTAACTATATTTTTCTTATAATGAAAGGGGTGTGTACTATTGAAGTGCAAGAAGGAATTTGAATATGTACTATTTCTGCATACCTTTGAACTAAATGTATTATTATCCTTGTAAATCTCGATATCAAGGTATTGTAGCTTAACCTGACTTAACTTGAAGGTGAACTTCAAAAAATTAGTACTCATATTTAAAAAATCAATAAAAGACAATTTGATCAACTAATGCCACCCAAAGAATACATATGTCGTCCAGAAATCTTTTGTATAAACTCCAACACTGCTTGTAGGATGATTCTACTAGCAATTTTTCTTCCCATTTGGATAAAATCAAGTAAGCATAGGTAGTGGCACAAGCTGCCCCCATCACTACACCTTTGACTTGGTGGAAATATTCTCCCCTAAAAAAAATGAAATTGTATTTTAATACCAGATCAATTAAGTGCATCACTATAGTACATTCATTGTGGCTTAAAGTATTGTCTTCATAAGCAATTTCTTCTAAAAGTTTTAAACCTTCTTCATGCGGTATATTAGAAAACAAGTCTAAAATGTCTATAGTTAAAACTTAGTATCCTCATTCAATAAGTCCTGATTAAGACTTCTTAGTAAGTCCCAGGAATCTCTTAAGATATTATTTCTCTTTACCCATAAATTTTTAAATTTTGAATCCACATACCTAGCAAGGGGTAAAGTTCCTCCCTGAGGAAACAGAAAGGGAAAAGGAAGCACAACAAATAGTAGGACGTTAACCAGGGAGTACTAGCAGAGCTAGCAGCTGAAAACAATCAGAATCAGGCAATTACACAGGCAGTATACTAGCCCAGCCTAGCACTTAAAACTCTACAAACAACATTCCACTATGTTTATCTCAAGAGACACTGCAACACTGCAGTAAGCTAATAGAAGTGAAAACTGAAAAAGATTTACTGAGACAAAGAAATGTTAGGAGCTGCCATTGCTGTTATAAGGCGACATATGCAACATGCTGAGGGTGGTGACAATGAGACAGTGAGGAGACGGAGAAGAGTGTACAGGCCTAGGGTAACCTACCAGGGGCTACATGAGCTGGAGATAGTGGAGCGCTATAGAGTGGACAGAGACCTCTTGCAGCAAATTGTTGAGCTGTGCAGGCCACGCCTCACACCCAGAACCAACAGAGGGGAACCCATCCCAGTGGAAACCAAGGTATGTGTTGACCTAAATATATTAGCAACAGGTACCTTCCAGAGACCAACTGGTGATATGATGGGGATATCACAGGCATCAGCATCCAGTTCCTGGATGCCATGTCAGCACATGTCGGTGATCATGTATATTTCCCCAATTCCCATGAGGTATTGGCCAGCAATATGCATCTATTCCAGCAAATAGCGGAATACCCTGAGGTAGTGGGTGCAATAGACTGCATGCACATATGCATCAAAGCACCAGCCGGTGAGTGGGGTAGGGTCTACTTCAACTGCAAGGGCTTCCCCTCCATCAACTGCCAGGTCATGTCTGATGCCCAGGGCATAATACTGAATGTGTGTGCTGGCTGCCCTGGAAGCTACCATGATTCCCATATCTGGCATCTGACGCAGCTGTACCAGACATTTGCCAATGGGGACATCCCTCATGGTCACCTAGTGGGGGATGCTGGCTATGCACTGGAGCCATGGCTGATGACACCCATCAGAAACGCACACACACCTGAACAGGAATGCCATAATGAGGCACACACACAAACACGAAATATAATCGAGCGTGTGTTTGGCCTGCTCAAGTCACAGTTCCGGTGCCTGGACACTTCTGGTGGAGCCTTGCAGTACTCACCAAATACATGTACCCAAAATGTCATGGTATGTGCCATGCTACATAATATGATCCTTCGAAAACAGCTGTAGTAGGAGCAGCATAGGCCTGGGCCAAACAGCCCCCCACCATTGCCAAGGCCATCACAGGCAGAGCATGACTCAGAGGAGGAACAACCTGAGCCTGCCCCAGTAGGCAGAATGAGGCGTGCCCAGTATGCTTTGGCCTTGGCAAAGAGTCAACGCATAGCACATACACTGGCTCAGTAGGAACTCTGGAAATGATACCTCTCTCTGACTCGCACAAATAGTATAAGGGATGCCTAACTTGACACTACCTGTTTCCAAACATGTATAGGGAGTGCAGTATGTGCATCCGACATAGGCAGCCCTGCAGCACCACCTGAGGCATGATTGCCATGTGTTAAGCAATATAAAGCAGTGCTAAACAGCTTTCACCACCATTTAGTATATGTAAAGCAATTGCACACACTAACACTAGCACAACTGTGGTCAATGTTGAGCAATATTGGGCAATGTTCTGTAATGTTAGTTAACGTTGAGCAATGTTGGACAAGCCTGGTATACGTTGAGCATAGCTGAACAAAAGCCAACATGCTCATATTTGCTCTACTGGCCCTTAAGCAGTCTGGTCTGCTCAGTATGAAAATGTAAAGCAGTGATAGGCTTCGAACCCAGAATACTGTACACTACAGTCATACTACTGAACCACTAAACCATGACAGCATTGCATTGGTCAGCCTTTATGAAGGCATGTTGATAAGTCTTTGCAACGTATCTCATGGAAACCCTGCAGGCACAGCATAATCCCTGTCAAGTTATGACACAAAGGTGAGCCCTGCAGTAAGAATAGAACCTGATTTTCAACATACATATAGTATAATTGTTAATATTGGTCATGTTCACACACATCAACAAATGTAGTGGACTTCAGACAGCAACATACTGAAAGGTCACACTGGGCATGCTCACACACTTGAACAAATGATACAAATGTCAGGCAACAAAACACTTCAAGGACAGACTGGGCATGCTCACACACTTAGGCCATGTCTGAGTATAGCAGTGGGCCACACATATCCGTCAGTTGCATATGTTAACACAGGAACCTCTCAATATTTGCCAATCTGCCATGTGCACTCAGTTATATGACAACAGACACATATATAATATATTGGAACCCTGTCATAATAAAATATGTTCTGCAGATACTTAGGTTCTTTGAAGAAAGTGTGAAAGCAAAGAAGAGAAAAACCTGCAATCAGTATCATCAATAAACAATGTGCAGCCCGAACATTACCATAGGTGCATAAGTTGATACTAGCCTATCTGCCCTAGGGCATGTATAAGCCTAGCCAGAGTGTGTTTGGCTGTTGCAGCCCTGATAGATTAGTAGACTGTGCCTGTGAATAGTAGGTCACACAAGATAGGCCCTTTACGTTTGCTTTATTGTGCCTCTGTCCAGCAGGGACCCAGAAGAGATTCCAGGGGTAAACATACGATCACCCATCCACTCATCAATATGTCTCCTATAGGGGGTCAGTGGGGGGCTCAGCCTATGCGGGACTGGGATCCCATTCCAGAGTGAGGGGAGCATCTGGGATAGAAATGTGTCCCTCCAGTATGTCCTATAAATATCTGTGCCGAGGTGTAAGTCCCTGGAGCGTGTAGCTCTAAGGGATCCGGATATCCTGAGGTGGAGCATGTCCATTAATTCTGTGTTGGACATGGCTGTAAACAACAGGCACAGATCGCATCTGAGTAGGTGGTAAGCGACTGAGTAGAGATGGAGTTACATTAGCCAAACTGCACAGGGCATCTGTGTGAGTCCCTAGATCCACTTGGTGAGGTACTTTTGTGGCCAATACAGTTGCTGCAGGTGTCGGGTAAGGTACATCCCAAATGGGGCATTGTATCCAATCATGGGCCTCATGAGTATAGGGGCACAATGACTTTACTTGATCTAGATGTGAAACCTGTTGGGATAGGGAGGGCTATATAGAATGTCTGCCTAACCACTATGGCAATGCGATTGTCAAAGGCAAGATTACAAACTACTCATGTCCCCATATCCCTAAGAACTTCTACCATACTTAATGTATTAACACCTATGTGGTAATGTGTGGGCACTATGTGATTCCCAAAGGGGATGACTATGCATTTAATGGCATTCAGCTGTAGGCCATGGCTCTGGCACCAGTTATCCATCTCTGTGAGACTCTTTTGGAGGATGCTTGTGGCAGCTGGAGAGTCAAATATGGCATCCAGTTTGCAGTCATCTGCGAACATGGTCAGCCATATTCCTCCTGTGTTAGCCTGTACATTAGAAGAATATATACTGAACAAGACAGGTCCCAGGACTGAGCCTTGTGGGATGCCATGTGTAACTGGTGTAGAGTCAGACATGGCACCTGGAATACATACCATGTGGGTGCTATCCCTGATCCACTTAGCAATCCATCTTGTGACATATGTGTCGATACCTAAACTGGTGAGCTTATGTATGATGCCTGAGTGGGGTATTGTTGTGAAGGTGTATACAAGGTCCAGGTAGGCTGTGTGGACTACCTTCCCTACATCTATGGACCTGGTAACTGTTTAAAAAAGTCGACCATGTTCAAGAGGCAAGATCTGCCCACAACAAAGCTGAATTTTGTAGGATCCAGTGCCTGTAGGTTGTGTGTATGAGTACCATGATGATACGCTCCATAGCTTTGCAGACCAGGCTAGATAGGCTTACAGGGCAATAGTGTCCGGGGTCTGTTGTGGCACCACCTTTGTGGAGCGGGACCACTATTGCTGTATGCCATTCCTTGGGTACATATCCTGTAGTAAGTCTGATACTGAACAGTGACTTCATGTGAGGGTTATGTTCGTCATGAAGCTTGTGTAAGATGCAGGCTGGGACACCGTTCGGTCCCATTGATGCTGTGTTGTCTGTTTTGGAGAGGGCAGCACTCACCTGATCAACTGTGATGTCAGGGAGGCTACACTCTGTTGGGATGGTCATTTGCTCATTAGGGGGGATGGGGGGGTGACATTTGCACTGAACCTGTTTGCCAGGATGATGGCAATGTCTGTGGGTTCAGAGTATGTATTGTCATTTTTTAGTAACACACACCATATCTGGGAGTTGGCACCCAGGTTCATGACATAACTAAAGAAGGCCTTGTGATTGTTCTCAGTGTGTGGTGCAATTTACCTTTCGAAGTGGGTCTTAGATGAATTCATGAGTGAATGTAGCTTCTTGCTAGTACTGATCAGAGATGCCTTCCCTTATAGGGATTGTGCTCTATCATGTAGTAGCCCCTCCTTTTGTTGTATAGCTTATTTATGGCCGTGGTCCACCAGACAGGTCCCCTGCCTTTGGAGGAGTGGGTCTTGTTCTTATTTGGGATAGCACAATCCATGCATTCCAGTAGGTGTCAATAGAATTTGTTTGTAAAGGATTCAGCATTCTGAGCCATACTTACCTCTGTCCCAGGGTCTTTGAAGGATACCACCTTGGTTTACAGAAGTGTGACATTTGCTGTTGGTAAGTACTTCACCGAGAGAACCTAGGATGGGGATGGGGATGGGATATGGATGTTCAGGGAGATAAATGTAAGGTCTGACCTTACCAATGAAGGGCATACCTCTGGTGTGGAACATGGAGTCCCCATGTTGGTGATGATCAGGTCCAATATGTTTTCCCCTCATGTGGGTGTGGTGACCAGTTGTGACATAGCATTTGTGTTTAGTAATTCTAGCAACCGTTGGGCGAGGGTGTTGTGGCTTGAGTAGTATTCCCAGTCAATGTTTCTGTAGTTGAAGTCACCCCATATAATGGTGTTTGTAGAGACCATCATATCCTCCAGTGTTCCCATGAAAGCTGAGTGGGGTTCCTGAGTTCGGGAGGGTGGTATGTAGCAGGCTACAAACTGAAAGGCAGTTTTGCCCACTGTTAGTTGCACATGTATGGTCTCTGATGCTTCCTGCAGTGCTACTAACCTGGAGGTGTGTGTATCTGTAATGTTTACGGATACTCCCCCTAAAGTTATTTGTCGGTCCAAGTCTTGTGGCCGAAAAGCATGGTATGAAGTATAACCTGGTAGTGCTAGTGTGCTTTTGGGAGCCTGAACCAGGTGTCTGTTACTGCACAGATATCAACATTCTCCATACTGAGGAGAGTCTTGAGTGTGTGCATTCTGTGGTCTCCAAATCTGGTGTTGAGCAGCATTACCCGTACTTTCTTTTACCATGCATTGTCCATGGAGGTGGGTTTGTCATTTGAGCCTTGCACAAAAAAGGCACTGTGGGGGATGGCAACAGCCTTAGCCAGTATTCGAAAGTCCAGGGGTGACAGGTGCAAGCTGCGCATAGTGAAGCTACGTGGCATGTCGAGCATGTCATCCCAGGCTGACAGACACTGGATCTCCTTTGAATGACACCAATATGTTAGCCAACTGTTACAATTGATCAGCTTGTCTGTATACTGTGCCATCATTCTTGGTGAGGGTAAGATGCTACACAAGGTCAGGGTCATACTGGCCTGGGTTACATGATCACAGAGCTCCTCTATGTCCCTTGTCATGTAGTCCAGGGAGGAACATCTGAGGTAAGTCACACCAGCATGGACAATGATGGAGCCATATTTGTACTTGATTTGAAGTGACCTGAGTGCATGTTTAATGTGGCAGAACCTGCCACCCGACAGACAGTGCAAAGTGTCCTTCTCCTTGTTCAGCCTGGTGAGTGTGACATCAGTGTGTCTGACAACAGAGTCATCTATTACAAGTGTATTAGGTGTGTTTTTACCCCTAAGGGCAGTGACTGTGTGGCACACTGACTTTGTGAACCATGTGATATGTGGGTAATGTCGTGGGGTAGCAGTTGTCTGGGTGTCTGCTTAGGAGGTCTCTACTGCTTAGGCAGATATTATGTAGAGCCTCTGAGTATGTAATTGTGTGGTAATGTAGTTTGTTTGCAGTCACTATACGTCTATGTGTGATGGAGTTGTGGTGTGTGTGGTTACCTTCACCACCTGATAGACTGTGCCGGTCATGGGTCAAGAGAGCTCAGCCTCCCGTTTGTCCATATAGTTGCATCTCCCACATATATCTGAGTTTGTTAGGAGGAGGTGAGGGTTGTCTGTGTACATAAGGCAGTTGTTACATTGTCTCAAAAGTCCCATATCCACCAGCTGGACTGGAGAGTACACACGAAACCAACCATTGGACATGCCAGTATATTATGATGGCATACCCTCTGTTGACTGATCAAAAGAGATCAGTAGGGTGTTAAGTGTGTAAAAGAGTATTACAGGGGTTTAGTGCTCAGGTATGTTGGTGTTTTTGAAAGATTATCTGCGAAGGAGTCCAGACAGAACCATGACACTTCTTTCAGCTATGTCATACACAGCACTGTACACACATATATGTCCTGAGTCAGGGCCAACTGTACCTGACTGACAATGCCGACATCCTGTCAGACAAGCCCATACATACATACCCACCACCCACTGACAAATGTCCCTATCATCATACCAGGAGATATCACATGTAGAATGGGTAAACAGCTCCTTCCAAAGCCGAAAACATGGCCTTAATTGGATGACATTGTTTCCCGATATTTGTCATAAGTGAACTACAGAACAAACAGATCCTGCACCTGAACAGTCTGTTGAGCCACACCCTCTCTACAGGATCTGAAACTGTTGAATGTGTTACAGCAACATATGGCACACCTCACAAGTGTTGGTGCACAACAGACCATGGGAACTATAGTCCTATAAGCCTATGATGTCTGATCTGCAAGGCCATTGAGTCCATCATGACTGAAGTCATAAAGAGAGCTATTGGAAGCCGACAAACACACAGCCCTACCAACTGTGGTATGATCATGGGCACATCATGGTTCACATACCTGCTTTACTGTTTGCAAGGCAGCCACCCAGGACACACATCACTGAAGGGAGCTACACACATCCCACATAGACACTGAGTAGCCCTTTATCAACATCACAGACACATGTTGAATCCACACATTTAACAACCTGTGCATAAATATGTATTGTCATATGAAGGAATGGAAATTTGTCCACAGAGAGATCACACAAGCTAAGAATTGTGCAGTCCTGTTCAAGCTGTTAACACCTGCTGACCCACATGGTTCATTCCTGGGATTGCATAAAACAAAGTGCACACACATTACCATGTCCAGTCTGATGATGTCAGCATCCTACAACTACAGCAGGAGAAAAAAAAAAACACCCAGTGAAACATTTAGCATCTTGTGTTAATGCATACCTCTGTAATATCATAATATAGTTAGGTAGGAGTTTGAATCCTGCAATTGCTCTGTGTGTGGGAGGGGGGTGTATATGTGTGCATGATTTCTTGTGAGAAGAGTTCCCTTTTTGGAGACTAGAAAAACACATGAATAGAGGTAGATTCTTCTTTGGCAAGTCTGATGATGTCAGCATCCTAGAAATATAGCAGGAGAAAGGAACGCATGCAATCAAGCATATAGCACGTCATGTTAATGCATATCTCTGAAATATCATAACCTAATTATGTAGGGGTTTGAATCCTGCAGTTGGTGTGTGTGTGATTTCTTGTGAGAAAAGCTCCCTTTTTGGAAACAAGGAAAACACATGAATAGAGGTAGATTCTTCTTTGGCAAGTCTGATGATGTCAGCATCCTAGAAATACAGCAGGAGAAATAAAAACACCCAGTAAACTATATAGAGTGTCGTGTTAATGCGTATCTCTGTGGTATCATAACATAGCTAAGTAGGAGTTAGAACCCTGCGGTTGCTCTGTATGTGTGAGGACTGCCCTTTTTGGAGACATGAATAGAGGTAAATTCTTCTCTGGCAAGTCTGATGATGTCAGCATCCTAGAAATATAGCAGGAGAAATAAAAACACCCAGTCAAGTATATAGCGTCATATTAATGCATATCTCTCTAGTGTCATAACCTAGTTAGATAGGAGTTTGAATCCTATAATCACTCTGTGGGGGGTGGTGTATGTCTGTGTGTGAAGAGTGCCCTTTTAGCAGACTAGGTGCACACATGAATAGAGGTAGATTCTTCTCTGGCAAGTCTGATGATGTCAGCATCCTAGAAATATAGCAGGAGAAATGAAAACATCCAGTAAAGCATATAGCACATCGTGTTAATGCATATTGCTGTAGTATCATAACCTAATTAGGTAGGAGTTAGGAAAACACATGAATAGAGGTAGATTATTCTTTGGCAAGTCTGATGATATCAGCATCCTAGAAATATAGCAGGAGAAATAAAAATACCCAGTAAAGCATGTAGCGCGTTGTGTTAATGCGTATCTATATAGTAGCATGACATAGTTAGGTAGGGATTTGAATCCTGCGATTACTCAGTGTGAGGAGTGTCCTTTTTGGACACTAGGTACACACATGATGTAGATTCTTCTTTGGCAAGTCTGATGATGTCAGCATCCTAGAAATATAACAGGATAAATGCAAACATCCAGTAAAGCATATAGTGCATCATGTTAATGCGTATCTCTGTAGTTTCTTAACCTAGCTAAGTAGGGATTTGAATCCTGCAATTGCTCTGTGTGTGGGGGTGTGGGGGTGTGTGTGAGTGATTTCTTGTGAGGGGAGTTCCCTTTTTGGAGATTAGGAAAACACATGAATAGAGGTAGATTCTTCTTTGGCAAGTCTGATGATGTCAGCATCCTAGAAATATAGCAGGAGAAATAAAAGCACTCAGTAAAGCATATAGTGCGTTGTGTTAATGTGTATCTCTGTAGTAACATGACATTGTTTGGTAGGGGTTGAATCCTGCAATAGCTGTGTGGAGGGTGTGTGTGTGTGATTTCTTGTGTGAGGAGTGCCCTTTTTGGAGACTAGGTACACACATGAATAGAGTTAGATTCTTATCTGGCAAGTCTAATGATGTCAGCATCCTAGAAATATAGCAGGAGAAATGAAAACATCCAGTAATGCATGTAGCGCATTGTGTTAATGTGTATTGCTGTAGTATCATTACCTAATTAGGTAGGAGTTTGAATCCTGCAATTGCTCTGTGTGTGGGGGGGGGTGTATGTGCATTTGTGAGCGGAGTTCCCTTTTTGGAGACTAGGAAAACACATGAATAGAGGTAAATTCTTCTTTGGCAAGTCTGATGATGTCAGCATCCTAGAAATATAGCAGGAGAAATAAAAACCCCCAGTAAAGCATGGAGTGCGTCATGTTAATGCGTATCTCTGTAGTATCATAACCTAGTTAGTGTTAGTTAGAGTCCTACAATTGCTGTGGGTGTGTGTGTGTGTGTGTGTGTGTGTGTGTGTGTGTGTGATTTCTTGTGAGAGGAGTTCCCTTTTTAGAGACTAGGAAAACACATGAATAGAGGTAGATTCTTCTCTGGCAAGTCTGATGATGTCAGCATCCCAGAAATATAGCAGGAGAAATAAAAACACCTATTAATGTATATAGCACATTGTGTTAATACGTGTCTCTATAGTATCATTACATATATAGGTAGGGGTTTGAATCCTGCAATTGCTCTGTGTGTGTTGGGGGTTGTATGTGTGTGTGTTATCCCTTGTGTGAGGAGTGTCCTTTTTGGAGACTAGGTACACACATGAATAGAGGTAGATTCTTCTCTGGCAAGTCTGATGATATCAGCATCCTAGAAATATTACAGGAGAAATGCAAACACTTAATAAAGCATATAGTGCGTCGTGTTAATAGGTATCTCTGTAGTATCATAACATAGCTAGGTAGGGGTTTGAATCCTGTAATTGCTGAGTGTGTGTGGGGGTGTATGTGTGTGTCATTTCTTTTGAGAGGAGTGTCCTTTTTGGAGTCTGTGAAAACACATTCAAAGAGGTAATCTCCTCTTTGGCATGTCTGATGATGTCAGTATCCCAGAAATACAGCAGTGGAAATGAAAGCTTCCAGTAAAGCATATAGCGTGTCGTATTACTGCGGATTTCTCTAGTATCATAACATCGTTAGGAAGGGGTTTGAATCCTGCAATTGCTACGTGTGTGTATATGACACTGTTGGTTAATGTGTTGTGGGTTTTGCTTTTACAACTGTATGACATATCAGTAAAACAACAGTATGTGCATTGCACACTTCCGATATCTGTGTGGCACATACATATATGTACACGTGACCTCAATTGTTAACTGTATGGCAAATACATATATGTACATGTGACCTCAATGAGTTCATAGGTGTGAAGCCTGCTTTCTACACGAATACATCTGTTACCATTGACAGTCTGTGCTGCTGTTTCTCAGACCTTAGGTCACACATGTATGTATGTGTCAAGGCCAGCCACCATAGTGATCTGTGGCCTAGGTCATCTGTGTCACACACACCCATGACAGTTTCTATAGAATAGTGTGAGTGAGGGTTCATGCCTGGGGTATATGTCAGACATGTTCAAACACAGCACAGTCTGTCAATAATGGCCATTCATTACAGGTGTAAAACACCTCCATGGATATGCATACAAACCCCTTCATGCTTATGGGATTCACTGAGGGCCACCAGCATACCTTTGGAAATGTGAATAGCAAAGGACAGATGACATAACATGTGGCTGTATGTACCCATTGGTACCCCTGCTTCCTGTTGTGGGCTACTAGCAATGTGGTACTGTCAGGATACTATGTATTGTAAATGTGAATGCTATAGTTGGCTTATAGTTTTACAGCATTTGTTGGTCAACAGATATCTGTCTGTATGATACCCTTGTGGAGGATGTGTCTCATCTGGAGAATGCATTGTAGGCCACTGTATGCATTACCAGATCTGGATGGAGATATCTCTAGTGTGTTTGCTTGTACCTGGGACGTCTACATGCCAAACAGGGGTGGTCCCAGGAATGGGTGGCAGCCAATACCACTGGTTACTGGTATAGTATAGTACCGGAAGAATTCAAATGCTACTGTGTATCCTACATCTGTATGTCAGTTGTCAAGACATCAGCTAATGATTGGGTAAAGTCAGGCTGTTGAGGTTATGTATACTACCAGTATGCAAAACAATGACCGATATGAACAGTATCACACACAGCATAGTGGCAAACCCTGTCATACACACATGTGTTCCCAAGTCTTAACATATGTGTAATAAAATGCATACTGGCCACCAATAGGAAATATGAAGTGTTAACACTGTGTAATATAGGGCATGTCACCCCTCCCATGTGTCCACTATGAACATACATGCAGATGGTGCACCTCCACCATGTTCACAAATGTACATCTACAAATCTGTACTGCACACATCACACACGTACCATCCACTCATCAACACATGCTGCCAGTACCGCACACATCAGCCAAGTGGCACATGGGCGGACAATACAGTATTGGAATTAACACTGGTGTAAACAATACTACATTGATAATCATAGCTTTCATGCATCATGCCTGCTCAGATATACCTACAAGGATAGCAGTACACCTTGCTGTTGACAACATGTTAACATTGCTACACTGCTATTAGGTCACCCTGTGCATCAGCACTATGTAAGCCTGTTCCTGCATCATTGTCACAGATGACAGGAGGTGGCACAGTTTCATCATATGCACATGGTGTGTTATTGGTTTGCCAGAGCTCGACAATGACCCATCCAATCGACATGATGTGTGTGTGTGTGTGTGTGTGTGTGTGTGTGTGTGTGTGTGTGTGTGTGTGTGTGTGTGTGTGTGAGGGACAACAGTACAGTATGGGTCAATGTTGGTGTAATGTGTGTGTATGTGTTAGCCCTAGGTGTGTGGTTTATGTGTGTGTGTCTGCATGCACACAGTTCCACCTTGTGGCTGCCACATACGGGTGATTGTGGGACAGCCACAGACTGTACCTGCCAGGCTGTACAGCTCACTGTCTCCGGCCATGGACACAGTACCTGTGCCTGCCAGAGGTGCCACGGACAGTATCAAGTACCAAGCCAGACTGGGTACTATCATCAGAGGCAGAGGGATGTTGACTGGACCCATGTCCCTGCTGGGACTGGCCAGGGCCATGTGCACGTGGCCGTCTAGGACGGTCTAATGACAGCCCAGCCCCAACATTGCTGGGGCTGGTACTGCCACTACAGGAGTGGCTGGGACTTGTGTGTTGTCCGCGACGAGTGCCAGCTGATGATGTTGTTGGCATACATCCACGTTGACATCTCAGCCATCCTGCACTGTCCGGGCACATGGACATTACATTGCGGAGGACATCTAGTGTCTCCCCCCAATGTCTATCAATGACCTTGGTGTAATTACGGATGGCACCAGCAAGGTCACAGATACTGTCATTGATAGCGGTGTTGTGAGCCCTCTGCGCCCTTAGTCCCTGCCTAGTGTACTGTTCCATATGTGCCTGTGCCTGCATTACAGACTGGAACATGGCTGAGGTTGTGAGACCTGTGAGGGCACATCTGCCAGGGGCATTACAACCAGCAGTGCTCCCACGAGCACCCCTGGACATATGCCTATCTGGTACCATTAAAGGTGTCTGGGTATGGCTGCTGTGTGGGGTTGCATGTGCCATAGATACCACACTATCCTGGTCGGTGCCTGCTGTATGCTGTTCCTCCACTAAGGCCATTGGTGTTGAGGGATGTATCGGCAGTATGAATGTGCACATAGATGGGGTGGACAGCTGTGCACTGTTGATTGGCGGACCAACGATAGACCCTGCCAAACCTGCCTGTGCTACTACACATGTGTTATCATGCCCACTATTTGTGGCAGTGACCTCAGCTTCCCTGCTGCACTCATCCAACAATTCCTCAGCACCTGTGAGAGGAAGACAGGAAACACACTTCACAATCTGCACAGGATGTTAGCGCACATGCACACATGAACACATGCACACATGCACACATGAGCACATGCACACATACACACATGAACACATGCACACATGAACACATGCACACATGCACACATGAACACATGAACACATGAGCACATGCACACATGCACACATGAACACATGAACAAATGCACACATGCACACATGCACACATGAACACATGCACACATGCACACATGAACACATGCACACATGAACACATGCACACATGCATGCATGAACACATGAACACATGCACACATGCACACATGCACACATACACTACTCAGTCAAGTTGAGACACACACACCAACAGCAATATGGAGCATATCCATTAGTGGTTGATGGTGCAGTACAGTATCACAAGCCAAAGAGTCCTATCACACTTGTCAGCATGCAGGATGTGTGTTTCTCAACAGCATGCAGTGCGAGTGTGGATAGTCCTTGTTGATAACAGTATGCATGTCTTTGATGCATGTGTGTTGTTCAATGATTGGTATCACTCTGGAACACAACGTGTACATGGACACAGCATTGCTGTGCAAGTCTGGAATGCTTTCCAATGTCCTGTGCACCATCATTCATAGGTATACATACAATGGCCGGATGCACACAACTGTCAGGTGTATAGCAATGAATGCTATGTGTAGTACTGTAGTTACTGTAACTGGATGTAGTGTAGTACCATGAGCCATCATCAGGCAGCATCATGTGGTCAACCAAGGCCACTAATGTATGTCACACTGGCAACTATCTTGATGTACCTGATCTGCACCACTTTGGCTACATTAACCATTTCTCAGCCAGTTGTTACATGGGTATGTAAGGTGTTCAATAGGGAGCATTGCCTCGCATGAATGTGCTGTGTGTTGAAGTATGTCACACTGCCCCATGATAGTCCTCTACCCCCAGGTATAGTATGTGTGCTGTGTTGTTGACATTTGGGATAATGGAGTATGACCTTACAGCAGATGTCTACATATGCCATGTGTATCAAATTAACACTAACTGCATATGACAAAGTGGTGCATGTTGCGTGCATGTGTATTGACTCTGCCTATACAATGTCCACTACAGTGTTCCACAATTGGTTGGGATGCTCTGTGTATTGCATGTGTTTGAGGCAGATACTCATGTTACTGGGATGTGCATAGTTCCACAGAGAACATGCAGAGCATGCATTATGTGTAGGTGTTTTACATGTGTATATGGCCTACAGGTATCCTATGACATGCACATGTTATACGCTATATTAAATGTAGAACACTCACCAGCATGGGTGTGCTGTCTTGCTATCATGCCAGAGGGACCTACAAGGATATGAGACAGTTTGTCAGTGTCAACAACTATGGTATTGCTGCTGTGTGTTTGCAATTCCACAGTAATACAAGAGGTGACAGTCACAGGCATACAAATTATGTTCCAAATTATCAGTATTGCATGACACCACGCTCCGCATCTTCTGAATACACAGTACACATCTGGTAAATGCATGTTCTAACAATTGATCTAACAGTAGTCTACAGTTATGCCATGTTACCTGTACACTCTGTATCTATGTGCTGGGTGACTCCGGCCTCCATGATGATGCATGTCTGTTGTACTGCTTGTCCAGGAGCCACCATGCTGAGGAGCAGCTCTTCCACTCTGGTGAGGGGGGGATTTGTTGATGCACCACCACCTGTGGCAAGCTGTTGTCTGTGGACATCAGAGGCATGTTGCCGGACATGTCTGATTAAATCACTGCAGTGATGGCGTACCTGCTCATAAGTCCGGTTATGCATGCTTACATCATTCACCCGATGGACAACATCCTGCCACAGTGCAGTGCATCCATGCTGGTCCTGGCTAGATCTGGAAAACAACAAGTTGTAATGCTGTACCAGGGCATCATAGATGACCTCCTCCTCCTCAGGGGAATAGGCAGGCTTCCTGTTGTGAGACATATTCCTGTAAGACAATAAAACAGTCACTGTGAGCATGTCATGTGGCACACTTAACATGCTAAAGTACAGACATCAATGAAATGCCATATATAGCAACCTATTGGCTGTCAGTAGATACACACCTTTCATACCACATAGGACTGCTCAGCCCACAACTGCCTGACAGTGCCTGGCACATACTATATTCCAAAACATATTCTGCACAGCAACAAAGTGGAACTAGTCTGTAAGACTATACAACAGTACATGGCACACTCTATGTGACACAATGCACCACCTAGCCACAGGGGGTGTGTATGAAGCTAATGCATGCAGCCATTTGTCATCCATTGAAATGAATGTTAAGTACAGTTTAAGTACTATCAGTACACCGTGCTACTTGTTGATAGCAAACCCCTCAGTAACAAATGTGCACAGTCATCACTATAGGTGGCATACTGCTGTAATACACTACACATGTTGCTAGATATGCACATATATCCTGTGACACACATACCACCAAGGCCATGTTAGAGGCATACCCACACACACATCAGACGTACCTACAGAACACATAGGTATGGCAACCCAGATCAGTTTTACCTGTGTAACATACAGTACTGTGTGTCAGCACCTACAAAACCTCATGCCTGAGGTTTGTAATGTGTGAGGACTACAGGTAACAAACAAAACAGTGTGTCCAAGCAATGTGGATGTAAACCATACTGTGCTGTTTAGGCCTACAGCTTCAGGTAGTACTACAGTTCATACAGGATTTGTACTCACTAATGTTACCAATCAATAAGCATACATGTACTGCTTAAGCCTACAATGGCACACTCCGATCAACACCATGGGACTATGTCACACCATATGCCTTACTGCTTTTCCTGCCTAGCAAGAGCATATGTATCCTTTGCTGGGATTTGAGCTACTACACTACATACCATGATATACATGGTTTCACACTAGGCTGTCACACATATATACAACTTTGACACATTCACCATCACACCCAGTCAACCTCACATAGCAAGTAATGCAACAAGTACATGTGTGTGTATCAGGTCCTAGGTAGCTAAAAGGCTATTATCCGTAGGACCTATGGAAGCATAGCCATATGGTACCCTGCCCTTCCACACCCATGTAATGTAAGTTCATGTGCCCCTGTCATGCAGAGCCACAGTGGTCACTCCCGGGTTGTGTTTCCTATCTCACACCCACTCATCATGATTATTCATGACAACTGTTAATGAGGACCTTCATTTGCTATTGATAGGTGGTTAGTTCCAGAGTATGGTATGTGTCTGAGATGATACTGTACTACTCCAGCATGTTCTGCTTTTTCATGTCACAGGGTTTAGATCAGTACAGTGTGTAGCTTGTATGGAGTGTAATCTGTATATATGGAGCATGTCCAACACTCCCGCACACATGCGCACATACGGGCAGCTATTTCGGGAATTAGAAAAAAAAAATAATGTTTTACTTTTTATAACTGTGCTGGGGGTTTACAATGTCAGGGAGTGTGGTGTTGGGTACATGGACATTTGAGCTGACTCGCTCTTGTGTGTTTACATTTTGCAATTCGGACACTTGCAGGGGCGTGGACATTTAGACTGCTCGGCAGTTGGACATGCCCCCTGCATTCCTGCACGGTCCGTGTTAGACTTGCAGTTGGGTCAGCGTGTCCTCATGAATATTCATAGCACGCTGATGTCATACCGTTCAACTGCTGCCTCCGAGTAAGACTTCTTTAGTCTTACACGGAGGTTTCGTGAATCCGGGGGTATATGTTTTGGTTTGGGCTTAATAGAATGTGTTTTGTACTGTTTTTTTTAAGAAAAGGTTTTTTAATGAGATAATTAATTATTTAATTGACCACATATCTTAATTGGTGAAGGTATTTAAGCTTGTTGTAAGATCATCATCCCACATCTGATGAAGTTGCTAAAACGAAAATGTATACTTGTCTTAACGTTTATGTTGTGTGGATACTTAATAAATTTGTTTGTAGTGGATTTCAGCTGTCTGCTGGGGCTTTATTGTGTTGCCCTCTGAGCCACTTTCCATCGTTTAGTGGTGGTTTTGGTGACTCTGTGGGCTAATTTTTTTGTTTACTTGTTATAATTAACCATATCATAGGCCTTGGAAAAGTCTAAGAAGATAGCTGAAACATATTTACCTTTGTTTCTATGCCCATTAACTGTGTGTATGAATGACATGAGAGCAGTGGTTGTGCTATGGTAAGGCCTGAATCCATGTTGAGTGTTAGAAGTCTTTGTTTGTTGAGGTGCACCATAATTTGAATGTGAATACACTTTTCCAGTATTCTTGATGATAAGAATGGTTAGTGGATTTGGCATAGCTTTGTATATTCGGCAGAGGTTGCCTCTGTGTAGGCGGTATGTGACACAGTGTAGCTGTGGTTTTGTAGGACAGTTTGCATAGGGCATCTGTTTGAGTCCGGTAATACTCTTTGTGAGGTATGTGTCTGGCATCTACTGTCGTTGTGGATGTCTTCTGAGGTACATACCGACAGGACCAATGTACTCTATGATGGGTGTTATGACTGATGAGTACAGTGGAACACTGACCTCTTATTCCATGCATGACACACCTTTTCTGTTGACATGTGGACCTTACTCAGTTTACATGACTAGTGTGGCATTGTGATTATCAACAGGGACACTACTGTCCACCTTTGTCCCATAGTCTCACATCACACTTTCGGTGTTGAGTAGACTACCACCTATGTGGTAGTTCATGGGTACACGGTTTTTAACATGAGGGATGGCAATACGGTTACAACATTGAGCTTGGATGTACATATGAACATCCATTGGTGTACATATAGATATACATATAGGCACATATACAGTCCACCTTTCATGGTGGGAATACCAATTATGCAAAGGTTGAGAGGGATGCAGTTATGTAATGATATTGCACAGTCTTGTGCAGAATGCATGGAAGGTAGTCTCAGACCATGTACCTTTAGCAGGACCCCCTATCTGGAAGACTAACACCTGAGGAATCATACCCATGGCGTTTAAATGCCACATGTCATATGCCAGCACAGTATGCTGTCTTGTTTGCCACACACTACCACCTACATATAAAAATGCACATAACAACCTGCAACAACATATAATTGTCCACCCTTCACAAACAGTTGCAGTATGTCCCTCGCTCTATGCACATGTTCAGATGCTAATTTATCAGACACATACATATCTCTCCATATGTGTGTGCCATACACACACAGGGTCCACACTATTGTAAGTCCATACACCTCACGCATGACCTGTTGGGCCTTGCTACAACATGGACGGTTGTCACATGTGTGCATACAGTAATAGTACAGGGAGCATATATAGCTGCAAATGATAACACTACTATACTAGCCTGGTACAGCAGTTGCCAATGCTGAGCTACAAATTATGTTACTATCGTGCATGTCTTACTCTGTCACATCCAAGTTTATATAGGTGTTTGCACTACTCCCCCAACCTGCCATTATACGCAGTACTGTACAGACCATAGATAACATGTTCAGATGTTCGACATATAATGCTGAGATACATATGTCACAGTAATGTCCCACTGCACACAGCTACATACTACTTTGTCCATGGCAGTAGTTATGCATGGCATCACTGTATACATACCTACTGCTGCCAGTTATGCATGTTTCTGAGTATGTACAGTACTATTCATAAACATCTACTACTTGCCGGTAACTACAACTCTGTTACATACCTGTTACTCACTGTCAGGTCCGTCTGTGTATGCTTTTCAGGGTTTTTTTTATTAAGTAAAGTTTTTTACTTATTAGTTATTATTGGTTATTAATTAAGTTTTTTTGTTCTTAATATATTTAGTTTTTAAAGAAGTAAATATAATATTTACTTTAGTAAGGCTTCTTTATTCAGTAATGAAGTTTGTCAGTAGTTGCTGACACGTGCAATGTAACGATTGCATGTGGGGATAGCAAGTACAGTCTGCTTTTATAGTTATCTGGGCATGTGCATGTGATGCCCTCTGCACCAATTGGTGCCCAGCATTTGGTGAATGCATACAGCCTGCTGTGTGGTAATTGCAGTACTCACTGTCATAGCAACCCAGTGTTATAAATTACTAAGGTATGTAGGGGTAGCCCTTTCAGATTTCCAGAGTGGGGCCCATGCTTGTTTGCTGTTGACACTGTTGTGTAAGTCAAAAGGTTGGTACACTTCTTATATCTGAAGCTAGAGGTGTAGACAGTGATGTACATGTTGTACTCAGGCCTGACTGTTGCCACTTGCAGTACAGAGCTATCAGTGTAGAGTTTAACTCACCCCTACAAATGCTTACACAACATTTATGTGACTATGTAGTTTATTTTCCACTCATATAATTAACTGCCATGCAAACATAGTTATTGAGAAGTACTCTTTTGGCACATGAACTCTTTGTGAACTGTTATACTGTGAATATTAATGTAGACAATTCTGCAGGGTTTGTGGTTTTATTGTTGACATTAGCATAGGGTTCACAGGACAACTGGACAACTCCAGTACCGTGTATGCCTACCTACATCCTTGGTCGACACTAAACACACAAGTGTATTTAAAGTGTGTGTGGGGGGGGTTGCTGACATATAGAGAGCTTTATGGATTATTGTGTGAATATTATCTTACTGGACTTAAAGTATTGGTGTGTACCTGTTGGTTTATCAAGGCAGGTGGTCTGTCTGCATAGTTCCCAACTGTGAACCTATCCAGATGGTAGTCAAATTTATTTCTAATATTAAATGACATCGACTCAGATGTGATTAGGTCGATAATAATTAAAAATTGGCAGATTATTTCTGAATCCCCCTTGCTTTTGGAAAAATTAGGTTCTCGCCACAATATAATTTATAGGAGAGCAAGTAATTTAAAAGAGATTTTACAAAGGAAAGCCAAAAGTGACATATTCTGTAGACAAAAAGGAACATTCAAATGTGAAGCTTGCAACTATTGTAAATACATAAAAGTTGGAAATTCATTTAATATTAGAAATAAAAAATATAAAATTCAGCATAAAATTAACTGTCAGACTGCTTCAGTGGTGTATATTGCTTTCTGCGAATGTTGTACAGCGTTTTACGTAGGTAAAACGGACCGAAAAGTCCGTGAAAGAATATATGAACACACCTACGCAATCAGAAAAAATAAAGAAGACAACGCACTAGCAAAACATACTGGTGCACATCCTGGACACGTTTTTGTTTATGGGAATTGAACACGTCCCAGCTGACATCAGGGTGGTCCAACATCTCTTATTTTAGAAACGGGAGGTTGAATGGCAACTTACATTGGATGCGTTCAAGCTTCCCGGTTTAAATGAAAATTGTAATATCTCTTCAGTATTAAAATTACGTAGCTATTTACGGTAGAGACATTAAATTTGATATGTTCACATTCGTTTTTAAAAAACAGTACATATGGTTTAATAAAACGTATTTACTAATTATTTTTAGAAGGTGTATTCTTACAAATACGGAGACTTTCAGGTTTTTTAAAAAAATGAGTTGACACTACTTTATTAGAGTTCATTTTGGGTTAAACCAATGTAAAGTTTATATATGTATGTTTTTCTAATAGAGATGATATTAATATTGATTGGTTTGATATGAATTGCACTAGTACTATATTATGAAATGGTACATTTGGAACATTAGTTGTCCAGTTTACAATTGGGGCAATGTGTATCAGCAATTTACTTATTTATTGACTTTTAATTATTGTTTGATGATGCTAATTTTAATGAAGATAATTTTATGAATGTAAATAATGGAGACATGTTTTACTGTGGATCTTTCTTGTGACAAAAGTTACGTAGAGGAAGTTGCAAATTATTTAAAAATTCCGTCACTTCCTTCAATCAGAGTTTCTTGTTAAAAGGCTTGCCTATTCATTACACTAATTGTTTGCATTTACCTCTGATGAAGCTACGGGTCAGTAGCGAAAACGCTCTTGGCTGTTTTTAAAGAATAAAAATTGTGTTTAGGACTACTGCACTGCTCGTGTTTTTGGTGTCTGTCGGAGCCCTGTTTGCCTTGTGGTTCACTAGTTTGTTTTGTTACTTTACTTCTTAAAAGTGCTTACTCCCGCTAACCCCCGCTCTAATTTCTTTGAAAGAAAAGAAAATGGGGAGATAGGAAAGTGGTGAAAAAGGGGGCACAAAGAGGGAAAGACAGTAGGAAACAAGCTCAGGATGTGCAGGACGGGTGTAAGGAAGGCCCATAGCTGCCCATTTCTTTACCAGCAACGGCTGTGCATATGCAAGAAATTTGGAGTGAAATTTGAAACCTTCCACCCCTGGGATAGGGGTGAGGGCAACAAAGTATGTTGTATTGCCAATTATAATTATCAGTTTACATGTCCAGCGGACATGTGTGCAAAATGGGCAGCTATGTATGGGGCGTAATTTTTTTGTGGGTACAGATTGTCCCCCCCGCCCCTTCTTTTTCAGGTGAGAGTGGAAAATGAGGTTGAGGAAGTAGGTATATTTGGAGAGGTAGGTTGGGGAGGTAAACAGACAAGACAAACAAGATGCATACAGGGGCGGTGTATGACACATGGGGTGGGTGAACACAATTGATGGGAACGGATGTTTGGAAATCGCAAGCCTATGAGCCCACAGATGGTAACAGTGGAACTGAGATCCCCACCCATGGGCAGTCACCACTGCACCTTCACAGCCCCGAGGGTGGCTGTGCTGGGGGCTGCGTAGGATGGGCAGGCTCACCTGTGAGATGCGCCACTCTCGCCTCAAGCTGGTGTAGGGGATCAGCGACTTTTATGCTGGATTTCCCTATGCACCACATCCCAGACCCTTCAAAGGGTGACAGGTGGCCCTTCTCCACCCATGCTTGCACGGGGGGGATGAGCCCCATCCCTTGCAGCGCTTCCACCTGAAGGTGACACAGGACCAATGGAGGAGGGGAGCCCGGGCTGGGCACTGGACCTGCTGGTGCCAGGTGCACTTGCCAGCTGAGGAGGGACAGGTGGGTCTGCTGGGACCAACCTTCCCATACGTTCTGTGATTAGGTGTGTTTAATTACAACAACATAAACAGCAGCATTCCAAATTAATTGTAACAGCATGCAGTAATATTCCCATTAACCCAACACACCAAGGTTCCAACAGTTGAACAGCAAGCATAACACATGCATAAATTAAACAACAGTGGACATTCCAACAGCATGCAGAGATAATTGGTGGCAACAGGCCACCATGATTGTGGTGTTTGAACAGGGCGCATGCATCAAAGTAAATGCAGATATTTATAGAATAGGACATATGTCCCAACAAATGTTTTGAGTTTACACATACCCATTAAGTTGTGGAATTGATTGTTTATGCACATACAGTAGGATGTAGAAAGAAACCTCAGTTAACATCTTATAAGTACTTTTAGTCTATACTACATTCCTATTGACTGCAGGTGTATATCCCCTACATGTATTATTACACTTGGCAACATGCATTAGGTTGTGTAATGGGTTTGGCTAGTTCATTATATACCTATATCAGACATACTAACTGTCCAGGGTGCAGATGTTACTGCTACATATTTATTGTTGTATTTATATTTTTTTATTTACATATCTGGATGTGTTCACATGACATTTTCAGTTCAATTTGTACAGAACCCTGCATTTCTTGTAGCACAATCACATTTCTTGGGAACAGATTAACAAGCTACTCGTGTGCCAGATTTACTTATGCATGCCAGCCAGTAACTGACTGTTGAGGACTGTATATATGCTTCACAGCTACTAGCACTTCCATCACCCACTTTAGATGGAACTGCCCAACTGTGTGCTGCTAGCACTTATTTAAACAGTACTATTTGTATAATGCAAGGGTACAACAACATTTCAAAGTAAGTGACACAGACACACTCCAGGTTTTATACCTTTATTAATTACATTACACACTTTTCCACAGGCTCACTCCTTTATTTGATATTACAGTGCATATGGAAGACATATTCAAGACATATTATGCCTTTATTAATAGGTTAGAACACTCTTTTTCAGGCTCGCTCACTTATTTTATATGACAGTACCTGCAGAGATATTATTCCAGACATATTTTATCTTTCTTAATGGGTTACTACGCTCTTACAGTACATGCAGAGGAGTTATTCAGGGCATTTTATGGCTGTATTATTGGACTACAACACTTTCTTCATGCTCTCTCCCCTATTTTATATAACAATCCATGCAGAATAATCACTAACCTGCCTGGTGGCGCAGCCTTAGCAGCCAATCTGCATAGGCTTGCTGATTCGCAGCACGGTCACCTGCAGCTGTGAAGTAAATGAAGGGATATTGAGACATACCTATCCATTATAAAGAATCAATTATCATTTCTTACATACTGCATTCCATGGCTACCTACTCAGTTGTGAGGCATCTTGCATCCCACGGGCCTCCTGTATCCATTGGTTCAGTAGGTCCTGCTTCCGTCACTTCAGGTCTACATGGTGATGATGGACCTGCTCACCAGTCCGAGGAATGCCTGTGACACTGGTGAGGTCATGAGCTAACTGGTTCCAAACCTCTGCCTTGTACTCCATCCCTTGGAACTGGCCCTGCAGGAGTCTTGACTCATGACGGTGGACAAGGATCCAAACCATGTATTTTGACTCCTCGATGCCCCAACGTTGCACTCAGAAGCGTGTACCGTCTTCAGCACCAGCCATTCTAACTGCAGATGTGAGCTACAGTCAGTTATGGCGAGTATTCCCGCCTATGGGGCTTAAATATGCCGCATTTCCCGCACTTTTTTGTGATTGGCCATTTTTGAAAATTCTCGGGTGACTGCAGACCTGCTTAGTAATGGTTAATCTACCATTTATGAGTATATGTATGTGTTAACAGTGGCTGTTTATCCTAAGCTGTCATGGCTTAGGGGACCAGTACTTTGGTTATGGTGCACAGAGTCCTGGGTTCGAACCTTGTCATTGCATTTTATTTTACTACTGTCCAGACAGGCTAGGGGGTGTGGCTGTGTTTAAGCAACTTTGCTCTACGTTGCTCCACGTTGCCCTACAGTGTGCTGGTTGACGCGGTGTGCACCTCCACGCAAACCAGTTGTGCTGGGTAAAGCGCTATTTAGCTATGGGCAACTACATTGCGCTGGGTAAAGTGCTATTTAGCTATGGGCAACTACATTGCATTGGGTAAAGTGCTATTTAGCTACGGGCACCTATATTGTGCTGGGTAAAGCGCTGCTTAACTGTGGGCAATTATATATCAGGATCCTTTATAAATATATATTTTGTTCACTGATACATAGGCCATTTCACTGCTTTTTAGTAAAATTGTAATCATATATGTTGGGTATTATTTCATATAACTGATTTAAAACATAAATAGGAAGGGGAGTGGTGGGACTCGAACCATGAATGCCTCCTCTTTGTGTGAATGCACTACCATTACGCTATTGCGATTTGGCGTAATTTGCATAAGCATTCCTTCTTATGCTCTTCCATGACGGGATTGCTAACTGCAGCTAAGCAATGGGCACACCCCCGCACACACGCGCACATACGGGCAGCTATTTCGGGAATTAGAAAAAAAAAATTAATATTTTACTTTTTATAACTGTGCTGGGGGTTTACAATGTCAGGGAGTGTGGTGTTGGGTACATGGACATTTGAACGGATTCGCTCTTGTGTGTTTACATTTTGCAATTCGGACATTTGCAGGGGCGTGGACATTTAGACTGCTCGGCAGTTGGACATGCCCCCTGCTTTCCTGCACGGTCCATGTTAGACTTGCAGTTGGGTCCGCCTGCCCTCATGAATATTCATAGCACGCTTATGTCATACCGTTCAACTGCAGCCTCCGAGTAAGACTTATTTAGTCTTACACAGAGGTTTTGTGAATCCGGGGGTATATGTTTTGTTTAGGGCTTAATAGAATGTGTTTTGTACTGTTTTTTTAAGAAAAGGTTTTTTAATTAGATAATTAATTATTTAATTGACCACATATCTTAATTGGTGAAGGTATTTAAGCTTGTTGTAAGATCATCATCCCACATCTGATGAAGTTGCTAAAACGAAAACGTATATTTGTCTTAACATTTATGTCGTGTGGATACTTATTAAATTTGTTTGTAGTGGATTTCAGCTGTCTGCTGGGGCTTTATTGTGTTGCCCTCTGAGCCACTTTCCATTGTTTAGTGGTGGTTTTGGTGACTCTGTGGACTAATTTTTTTGTTTACTTGTTATAATTAACCATATCATAGGCCTCGGAAAAGTCTAGGAAGATAGCTGAAACATATTTACCTTTGTTTCTATGCCCATTAACTGTGTGTATGAATGGCATGAGAGCAGTGGTTGTGCTATGGTAAGGCCTGAATCCATGTTGAGTGTTAGAAGTCTTTGTTTGTTGAGGTGTTCCATAATTTGAATGTGAATACACCTTTCCAGTATTCTTGATGATAAGAATGGTTACTGGATATACAAAGAAAACTCTTCAAACTACTAAAACTCAAAAAATTCTGGTAGAAGAAAAAGGAAGCTGAAAACTGTAGATGCATTAAGCTGCTTTTTTAATACACACACTTTTCATCGGGGCACAATCCAGACTTCTTCAGACACACAATCACAATGAATATAAAAGCACATGCTAAAATACTCATGTAGGAACAGCACATAACTATTTGTGTCCTGTCTTAGCTGTGCTCAACTAATTAGACAAGTAAATGATTAAATAATTAAATAATTAAATACCACAAGAATCCCCACCCTTCATTCATCTCACTTACTGTTGAAATACAGAATGTCACTGAACATCCTATCACTGTCAACTCTAAGAATATATATGCAAAAATATACAAAGATAAACATATTCACAGTGAGATATAGTCACCAGTAAATCATAAGAAGCAAATGATTAACAATGACATTAAAAACACCATAAAATCAGGTTAAAAGCAAATGAAATATATTCCAATGGCTCAACTGAATAAAACTCATTCAAGGTGTATACAGCGCCTTGAGAACTGCACCGTTCAAATGTTATCAAAAGAAACTTACACTTAGCCTGGATAATGTACTTAAATTCCTTACGTTTAAAACATTTAGAGAAGTTTTATAGTAAATGTTACTCACTAGACATAGAAGATAGACTGCTTAAACACAAGTTATCCTTACTTTATCACCCCACACCACGTCTTTCTGCTATACAAAACATTCAGTGCTGACCCAGATTCACTACAATCCACAATGAAGGGTCCAGCTTGGTAAAACAGATAAAATTAGCATATACTAAAATCCACCTAGAGTGGCTTCATCAAAATTCCACTTATGAGCCTTATGGCCCAGTCTAAAGATAAAAAAGTGTCAGCGGATAAATTATTTATTTATGTATGAACACAGATCATATACTGCATTCGCCGATTCAAGTGGAATCAAGGCGGACCAAACCATCCCTTCTGGTATACATAGGGTGGTTTAATAAAGGAGGACATTCAAAATCCGGAGTCTCAGTACTTGTAAATGGGCTAATCAGACAAGGGAAATATAAAGGAAAACATCTATGGAGTGCAAAAATTATGAATATTTAATTGGATAAATGAATTGAAATAAATAATAACATCCGTCAATGGGATGCATAATAGTCCCCCTATATCAGGTTCAAAAGGTGAATCCACCATGGTGAACATTGAAGTCCTTAGAAAATATTTTACAAATCCTTCCTAGATATACGTAACAACTTCACTAAGTCACATGTGACAGGACTATTCAGGGGGGATATATAACCTAAAGTAACTACAATCAACATGCACATCAAATGTAGACTGAGGGATAGGTGTCTCAGAATAATTGTTAGAAAGTGAGTGATAAGCAATGCATCCACGATACTGATGGAGAAGTCCAAGCAGGGGACTTAAAACAAAATGAACTAAGTCGCCCTAAAGATGGAAGGCAAGAGGTCCATCAACAAAAATGAATCCTTGGACCTAAAACCAGACACTCACATAACTAACACAATTACTCCCTGGCCCTTGTATTACTAAAACTAAACATATTTACACCCTAATTTGGACATTAACTGAAGCAATAAAATAACTTTCTGGCTCAAATATTATTATAGGTATTAGAAATAGATGTTATAGCATAATCAGACCTTGGAGTACTTAATGCAGATCAGATGTAAACTTAATGGTAAAAAGGGAGAAGGGGGTCCTTAATTAATAACAAGACATACTTGGACCTTAAATTCATCACTCACATAAATAACTACATTATTCATACACTCATATACTGTGAAAGGTCCCTTATAATTGTGGAAACCTACCAAAATTACCATAAGACATATATATAAAACATTAAATAAATCTAAATTATCAAGCCATAGGCTCATAATCTACTGAGGACCCCTTAAGGTCAAAAGACCTTACCAACATAACCATGAAACAAATATGTAATACATTAGGTAATTCTAAGTTACCTAGCCAAGCTTTTAAGCTTAAGAATGCATTTGATGGAACATAGATCATTTAAGCCAGGGGCCTAAACGCATTCAACTTAAGTTGCCATAATAGTTCGAGTTCTCTAGTCCTACTGGTCCCCCTCTAATATCATGCGGAAGCTGGTGAATCACAAGGTATTTAAATGTGTGATTGGGTTCTATTGATACATGTTTTGCTAAAGCATTTTCTATTTTGCCCTTACTTATCGCGTATTGATGCTCATATATGCATTCATGGAACCTATGTTCCATCTTGCCTATATAATACACTGGGCATTGTTGACATTTAGCTAGGTAAACCATGTATCTCGAATTACAGTTGAATTTATTCAGGATCCTGAAAACTACTTTCTCAATAGTAAATGAATTTGTTACTTCCACATATTTGCAATATTTGCATGATTCACACTTAAACGTGCCCTGCTGTTTAGGCCTCCTGACCATATTAGATTCTAGTAAGTTCTTTAGGTTAGGTCCTCTCTTAAAGGTAATCTTTGGTGTGCATCTTACTTTCTGTGATAAATCAATATTGCTATTGATTATATCCCAATTCTTGCTCTAAATAAACCTCACCAAATCACTATCTGCATTAAATGGAGTTATTAAACTCAGGGGGATCCCTATTGATTCGTTGATGGTTTCTATGGTTTCAAGAGATGCGTTATCGTGGGTAGTGGAATGCATTGAAATAGGGCCCCCTAAGATAGGTGAGAAGACTCCTTTCTCCCTTTTTACTCTTATTTCATTGACCAACATATCAATCAGACTCTCAGGACAGCCCTGAACAAGCAACATGGCCTTTAAGGTCATACATTCTGTTTGGAAGTCCTCTTTGAGGCTAACTATCCTGGTGGCCCTAACTAGTTGGCCTTTAACGACTGATCGATTTTGATGATAAGGGTGGCTACTGGTGAAATGAAGGAGAGAATTAGAGTAAATACTCTTTCTATATATCTTTGACACATAGCTCTGGTGGGGGATATTCTTCTTTAGGGAAATATCAAGATAATTAATCTCTTCTTTGTTAAAATTGAATGAGAATTTCAAGACATTAGTTGTACTGTTGAAGTAATCAACTAAACCCATAGCCTCTCCCAAGTCACCCCCAATGATAATGAAGACATCATCCAAGAACCTAGTGTAAAAGATGATATCCTTCATAATTCTCCCCTCCTTAAAGATGTATTCAGTTTCCCAATGTGCCATGACCAAATTTGCCACCCTGGCACCACAAGGGGAACCCATAGCCACCCCTATTTTTTGCAGATAGAATTCCTGGTCGAAGATTAAATAATTATTCATTATGATCATATCCAAAAGCTCAGTTACTAATTCGATATCACTAGTCATTGTCCCATGTTTGATCAACATGAATTTAATCCATTCAATCCCTTGTTCATGTGGTATTGATGTATATAGATCTTTAACATCTACTGTAAGGAAGCCATGGTTATTGTTATATTGCAATTGGTCAATTTTTGTAAAAATGACCATGAATCCTTACAGATCTGTTTTTCATACACTAAGTATTTCTTTAAGATCATGTCAACCAACTTGGCACAAGGATAAGTGATCGAATTTCTGGCATCAACCAATGGTCTCATCGGTGGGTTGTATAGATCCTTATGGATCTTAGGAATACCAAACAATATAGGCATTCAAGGGAAAGGCATACACAAATAATTGTATTCAGTCACATCTATTCTCCTTTCAATGAAGAGCTCTTGTATTTCACTTCTTATACATTGTTGAGCTATGTTCACCTCGTTCAAGGAGGCCTTTTGATATGCTTCTGCATTTAAAATGTCATGCATTCATGATCTATAATCCCAATTGTCCATAATTACCAAATCACCTCCTTTATCCGGTTTGCAAACTCTAACATCAGCTGACCTTAGGAGGTTCAATGCCTCCCATTCCTGCTTTGACACATTTGACTGGTCACTCCTATATTGAAGACCCCCCTTGTTGGCAAATCCCCTAGAGGTCATGGCCCATAGGTCAAGTTCAATCAATTTTTCAAAAGATTGTAAAGTGGGGTGCAGGGGAGGGTTAAATGTGCTAGCTATGGACAAAGGATGTTTCATTGGATTGTGGTTGTACCCCAACAAAAATTGTACATTAAGCTTTCTAATGAAGCATTTAAACTCTACCAAAGTCTTTGCTAAGTTCATGTTATAGTTTGGGACAAACATGTATCCTTTGGCCAGGAGTTCAATTAGTTCAGGTGCTACACAAGCTGATGAGAAATTATAGATCTTAAAACTACCAGTTGAATTCACAATGATATCCAGATTATTATGAATGTTCAATTCTAACGTTTTATCTTGTTGTACTTTTGGTTGTTATTCCATGGTAACCTTGGTTCCTCTGCTTGGGAACAGCCCCTGTTTGTTGAGATTTGTGAAAATTTGGATGATTTTGAGCATTAGCTCCTGCCACTGGATTCAAGTTATGTCCCCGGTTCCTTATTCTGTCACTCCTTCTCACCGGGGTGTTATCATATTCACCATCATCTAAGGCATTACTCTCGGTCACTATATGTTGGGTTGTTTATAAGGCTGACCATTGTTCTGGTGGTTCATATTTATTGGCCATACTTGTGCTTCTGAAGGAACTGGGTAAGCTGTACCTGAATCATAAGCCAGTCTATCACGTTTAAGTTTCTTAACTTTTGTTGCTTTTAATTTACACAAGTACTGATCAATACTCGTGAAGATTTTTGAATAATCAAATTTATATCTCACAAATGCTTGGTCAGCCTTAATTTCATTATCCAAAACTGTTACTTCAGATAAAAGGCCATCAACCCATAGGGTATAATGCTTGACCATTAACTTCATAAGTTCAAAGCCCTGTTTATCGAAGAGTTGTAATAATTCCACATGGAACGGTGAATCTCTTTCCAACCCTGTTGGATACTGCATTTTCCTAAGTCCCTTGGGGACTAAGCATTGCTTTAGACACTCCTTGAAGTATTGAATTTCTAATTGAAGTTTCTTCACTTTCACCAGCTTACAGACTAATGTATTCAATTTATCACTTAACGTTTCTTGTGAACCTTGATTCAACAAACAACCTCAAGCCCTACGGTAGACTCCTTTCAATCTCAGGACTTTCAAAGGAAAATGTGCTATTTCTATTGACCCATTCATTGAAGGTGGGGACCCCAATAAGCCCTGAGGTCAAATTACTGTTGCTAGGTTCATTTGTCGCCTCCATCTGATTCAATGGTCCGCTCATAGTAGAATTCGGTAAAGCTTGTGGACCCAGACCAAAGGTGTCCTGTCCAGACCCGCAGTTATTCAGTTGGAGTCTACTGACACCGTGCTCATTACCTAGGTGGGTATCCTTGTGGCTCTTGTCTAAGACTTCCATTCTTGAAGCTAAGTTATCCACCTTTTGGGTTAGTACTTCAATCAGTGCAGTGAGGCTACTACTCCCAGCACTAGCAGCCACTTGGGAAAACAGCCTCGGACTTAACTCACTACCCGATGCCATGACAAACAGGCGAAACAAAGAAAACTCTTCAAATTACTAAAACTCGAAAAAAAGTCTGGTAGAAGAAAAAGGAAGCTGAAAACTGTAGATGCATTAAGCTGATTTTTTAATACACATATTTTTCTTCAGGGCACAGTCCAGACTTCTTCAGACACAAAATCACAATAAATATAAAAGCACACACTAAAATACTCATGTAGAAAGAACACATAACTAGTTGTGCCATATCGTAGCTGTGTTTAACTAATTAGACAAGTAAATGATTAAATAATTAAATAATTAAATACCACAAGAAACCCCACCCTTCATTTGTCTCACTTACTGTTGAAATACAGAATGTCACTGAACATCCTATCACTGTCAACTCTAAGAATATATATACAAAAATATACAAAGATAAACATATTCACAGTGAGATATAGTCACCAGTAAATCATAAGAAACAAATGATAAACAATGACATTAAAAACACCATAAAATCAGGTTAAAAGTAAATGAAACATATATTCCAATGGCTCAACTGAATAAAACTCATTCAAGGTGTATACAGCACCTTGAGAACTGTGCAGTTCAAATGTTATCAAAAGAAACTTACACTTAGCCTGGATAATGTACCTAAATTGCTTACGTTTAAAACTTTAGATAAGTTTTATAGTAAATGTTACTCACTAGACAAAGGTGAAAGACTACTTAAACACAAGTTATCCTTACTTTATCACCCCGCACCACGTCGTTCTGCTATACAAAACATTCAATGGTGACCCAGACTCACTACAATCCACAACGCAGGTTCAGCTTGGAAAAACAGATAAAATTAGCATATACCAAAATCCACCTAGAGATTCCAACTCCAAGATCGCACTACAGTGAGGAAAGGGCAAAAACTCCAATCTTCACTGTACTGAGATCCCACAACACACACCTCAATGTCCGGGCGTTTCGCTCATTAGAGCATTCGCTTATATGAACATTTATTCATATGATATAGACCCACATTTTTTACACAAGTATCCCTTTTATAGACAAATTTTGGGGCACATCATACAGTTTTTAACCATTCAGAATTTGCCTGGAATACACACCAATTTTTCTGTATAATAGATCTAAAATTACAAAAATCATGATTGTATATCAAAACTAATGCTCTATTAAAATCTTCATTATCCACTTTCTCCACAAGATCCAGATTTGCCCCTCCTTCCAAAAGGGGAACAAAATGACCACTCTCCCTTTTCATCTCTACTTCCTGAAAGATATCATCCAAAAAAAAATCAGGATATCCCCTTTTCAGGAACATACCCTTCAAAATCCTACTTTGTTGTTTAAACTCCGTATGTCCAATACCATCCTTGCCAACCTTACCACATGTACTTTCACAAAGATTTCTTTTGATGATAAAAGGAAGTTTGAATAGGTGGGTTTTATATATATATATATATATATATATATATATATATATATTATAGATTCAAACCTATCCTTTAACCTATTTTTAGAGATGGTTAAATCCAAATAATTAACCTGCACATCTAAAGTTACCATGGTAAACTTCAAAAATTCAGTAGTACCATGGAGATAATTAACAAACCTCCTCCAATCTTGATCTAGTGTCTGTCCAAAATATGACTATATCATCCAAAAATATTCCATAGAATGACCAGGATTCCTTATATTCTGAATTGAATACATAATTCAGTTCCCACTAGGCTAATATAGTATTGGCAAAAATGGGGGCACATGCCGCCTCCATGGTTACCCCTGTTATTTTCCTAAATAGTTGTTGTACAAGCACTATAAAATTATTATCTAGTACTACCTCCATTAAGACTCTTAAAGTCAAACTTTTATAATGATCCAGTACAGAATGCTGGCATAAATATAGATAAACCATTCAACTCGCAGTTCGTGGGGAATAACCAAATAAAGATCAACCATGCCAATAATAACAACAACTAAATCATCTTTGTAAAGGTCCTGGGTAATTCTTGATAAAAAAAATCCCAGGAGTCCTTCAAACATAAGAGGTTTTGTAGTAAAACATCCTTGGTATAAAAATCAATGAATTTTGCCATAAAATAAGTTTTCAAGGCCATAGCATCCACAATTGAATTGATCTAAAGGGAGAGTCAGATAAATCCTTATGTAATTTTAGTATTCCAAATATAACTGGTGTCCTAGGATCCTTTACCTGCAGATAATTATATTCTGAGGAGGAAATTTGGTTATTCAATAACAGGTCCTCCAGCATAAGATCAATTTTACGATAGGCTATATTCATTTAATTAATGCTGAATTGCTCATAGGTGTCCATAAATAATACAGTAGACATCTTGTTAGTATAATTATTCTTATTCATAACCACTATTCCCCCTCCCTTGTCAGGTTTCATGACCCTGATATTGTTGTTCCTACGTATTTCATTCAACAATATTACTTTGTCTTAGCAAAATTGTTACAGCTAGAACCCCTATAGCTAATAAATAACCTCTGAATTTCTGTTTCACAGATTTTTTCAAAAATGGAAACCACCTGGGGGGGGGTGTCAAATGTACTTAATCTTTTACACCCTGTGGGTATAGTTTTGGTATCATTACCCTGTTCTTTAAAATAAAAGGTGAAATTTAACTTCATAGAAAATAGCTTTAAATTAAGAAGAACATCATCAATTCTGTCTCTCCGTGCAGGGACGAAAGTAAATCCTTTTTCAAAAATATCTATGCATGCATCAGTAATAACCTCATCACTGTAATTATATATTTTAAAATCTCTATTTGTATTCCAAATTATATTAACTGTTTTAACATCATTTACATTCATACCTAAAGCATGATTGACTGTTAATTGAGATGGGGACCATTCTGTCCCCTCCCTCTTCACCTTCAGGCACCCCTCTGCCCTCCCAAATGGTGAGGCATAGTCAATGGTGGATTGCCATAATTGCTGACCCTCTGGTTCCTCAGTCTCTTGGACCTCTTCAGAGGGGAAATCACTATATAGGATGTGCTATATCAGAATAAGATGCACCCTGATTGTTGCCATCATCATCCAACCTCATCTGAATAGGTACATTTACTACCTCCTTACCAAGACGGGGTGGGGTAGGCAATCCCTTTGTTATACTCCTTTTGATCTCTTATAAGTTTTTTTAATTTTCTTGTCTTTTAAATCAGAGATCACATGGTCAACTTTAACAAATAAATTATAATATACATCTTTTTTAGATTTAAATAAATCAGACTGCAAAGATCTGTCTAGATTAATAATAGTGTCATTCAATGCAGACATTTTCTCTCATTGTCCCAAACTAAAACATTTATAAGTTCACAACCATGTTTGTTAAACAATAAACTAAACTCACAGTGCAAGTCAGAGTCCTGCACCAACCCTGAAGGGTATTTCCACAGTCTCAGACCTTTTGGGATCCTTTTGAGCCATATAAATTCTCTCAGATAGCTGTTCTGTAGCTGTAAACACAGTTGTAAACACCTGAATTTCATTACTGCATCTTCCAATAATTTCAATTGTTCTTCTACAGTTCCAAAACTCTCCATTTGTCCAGCATTATTAAAATGCTATCTCTTACAGTCATCTATCCAGGCTTTCAAAGAGGAGTTACCATTGTAAAGGAAGCTGTCCCTTCCTGTTCTATTACCACTGTGAATCTCTCAGCTGGTAGAATTCGAATGGCTGTTAACCACTCCAGGCGACCTTTGGGCAGGAGTAACTCCACTGAAATTGTACTTAACAATGAAGTGCATGGTACCAGAATGCAGTGAATGATGTAAGACCATAGATAATGTATGGTGAAATATAATTCGTGTCCTTGGATGTTAGATAAAGGTTTTCTCGAGATAGCATATGGTAGACCTATAATGGCTGCTGGCCAAATTGTTGTGTAAATATACATCATGGAAAGAGGTTCACATGTTGAATGTTAAAGCAAGATTCTAGAAATGTAGTAGTAGAACCAAGGTGTTGAACAAATTGGTTAGGTACATCCAAGTCACCACGTCAAGTGATGAAAATATCATCCAAGAATCAAAAACATAATTGAATAAAGGGCCATATCTCACTGCTCCATAGATATAAGTGCTCCCTTTAACATAAAACCAGATTGGCAAAGGTTGGACTGCAGGCTACTCAGATTGGCACTCAAGAAGATTGCATAAAACATTCATTTTCAAATGTAAAAAAGGTTGTTACCAACAACCAAGTCCATCAAAATGCAAATAGTTTTGATGTATTCTGGAGACACCGATGTGTTAGTAGAAACAATGTCATGAACGTATTCAAGACCATTAGATTGTGGAATAACACAGAACAAGTTCTTGACATCTGCTGTAACCAAAATCTCATTCGCCTCATATTATAACTTCCTGATTTTACTGAGGAGGTCCCAATAGTCTTTTACGATGGTGGCAAAATTTGTGATGAAAGGTTTTATTTTTTGGTCAGCAAAAATAGCTAGTGGTTCTGTCTTGGAACCATCCACTGATATAATGGATTTCATTGGAGGATTAACTCTGCCCTTATGAATTTTGAGTATACCAAACATTTTAAAAGTATGTGGTTTCTTCACTGTCAAAAAATTGTATTCATCCACTGAGATATCATCATCCAAGAATAAATCATAAAGGAGTATATTGATACGTTGGTATGAGTATTGGACATCGTTTATACTCACTACCTGATAAAAATTGTCATTTGAAATTAAATTTTGCATCTTCCCAATATAATCAGTTTTGTCCATCAAAACAACCCCTCCCCACTTGACAGGTCTCATGATCGTGATCTCAGGGTTTCATGACAATTCACAGGACACACACTGTTCTTTGATGGTTAAACTGTCATACTTCTGTTCAAGGGATTGGATGCCAAGGATTGGGTGTCATTTATACAAAATCTTTCCAAAACAGACAATAAGGGTGTTAAAGTTGGATTCCCTTGAAGACCCAATGTAAGTTGAACTGAATTAATGGTCCTATCTATTAATAAAACAGTACTGCGTTTGCTTATATAGATTTTCAGTTCAACTACAGTATTAACCACATTAAGGTGTCATGCAGGAATGAATGTGAAACCTTTTTTGAATAACTGTTCATGAGCTCCAATGGTGGTTATACTCCTGAAGTTAAATGGAAGGCCAAATTAAATCATGATTGTCAATTGACAAATGAACATAAACAGGTGATAAATTAGACAAAACTCATTAATTCCTGGGATGCTTGCCTTTGATTCTATTTGAAACATTTGTGTTTCAGTGGGTCATACTACCTTGTTGGCAGGCCTGTCTGAATGTCTCAGAGGTGGTTCCTCTAAAAACAATGTAGAGGATGCAGGAGACCTGATGCCATCAGATGTTCTTCGTGTTTCACTGTTGCAGTCATCACCTGTGGGGTTATCCCTGCTGTGGTAGACCTCAGCCGGCTTGAATACCAGAGTCAATATTTTTCTGCGTAGGCTGCTGTCGCTTGTTGACTGACATCAGACCATCAGTGCTATAAAGCAAGGCAGCTGATACCATTACATCAGACTTTCTTGCCATGGAGCTCATAGCAGAGCCAGTTCACAAGTGTGCAGGTTGGTTGCTACCAAAGTTTGAATTACAGCTGAAAATGTCGAAAGTTAAGTACGCCATTGGGGATCCTTTTTTCTTGCACTAACTGATGTCCGAAAAAGTTAACATTTGTCTTGCCTGTGGAAAGCAGATCCCACACCAAGACTTCCATTAATAATGCGTCACTTGTTTAGGCCCAGTGCACGATGTCCCCCATTGCTGGTACAGTGCCCTCTTTAATGTGAGAACCATTTGTTGTAGAGATCTTCTTGTAGACAGGTATTATCGTCTTCCATCTTCACATTCCAAAATGGTGTCTGTCAGCCAACCATCCATAGACATTCTGAAAAAATGTAGAGATAAAGATAGAAACAGACCACACAAGGTTAAGCCTTCCAGATGACTCTACTGCTAAGCTGGTCGTCAGTTCTCCGGAATTCAGTGAGGTGCTTTCGCAGCCCGATACGATATCTACACAGGCCTCTACCGAGACCCTTTCGGAGTCTGGTATGCCACAAAAATCTTCTTCATCTTCTGAGCCTTTGGTTGTCTCTGCCTCAGTTTGGTCTAGAGTCGTGATGTGGGCACCAGCTTCTGAGGAGGCTTTTTGCACTACCGAATCTAGACAAAATCTGACATCTTCTCATCCGACTACCGTTTCTCTCAGACCAATGGATACTCTTAGGCCTAGAAGCCAGGCCACTCCTAGAAAATCTACCTCTAGCCACAATCTTACTCCTGCTCCACCGCCCCAAGCCCAAATGTTTAAAATGGAGGAGGATCTTAGGCCACAACTTCTAAAAGGAAAAGATACCCTTCTTCTGAAATAATGACAGAACAGGATTCTGAGGAATCTGATTATTCAGATTTTGAAGAGGAACAACAACCTATGACTGCTTATGAGGATTCAGATGCAGAAGAATCCATTCCTTCTGCCCTCCCCACCAGAAGACCTTTCCTTTGGGGAAACCCTTCACAACATCAGGGAACATTTCCACTGGGAATCTCATAGGTTCATAGGTAGGTACTAGGCTATCCGCCCAAGGGCCTACATAAGCCTAGCCAACAATTTTCCCTGGCTTATGCCACCCAAGAAAGTTATTTTCCTGTGCCACTGTCAAGCAGAGACACAGAAGTGATCCCAGGGGTGTATTTCCTATTTCCCATCACTCATCAAGATTTTTCTTGAAGAGTGTTAATGAAGAACTTTGCTTGACATAGATGGGTAGCCTGTTCCAGAGTATGGGAAGTCTCTGGGACAGGAATCTATCCCTCCAGCATGTTCTGTTTATTGTGATGACAAGGTTTAGGTCCCTAGAGTGTGTAGCTCAGAGGGATTGGGATTTCTTTAGGTGTAGCATGTCCAACAGCTCTGGGTTTGACATAACTTTATATGGTAGACAGAGATCCCCTCAGAGTAGGCGATATGCTATGGAGTAAAGCTGGAGTTTTTTGAGATGGTCAGTGTAGAGCATTTGTTCGAGGCCAGTAATCCTCCTTGTGAGGTACTTCTGTGGCCTTTCCAGCTGCTGCAGATGTCTTGTGAGGTACATTCCAAAACGGGCGTTGTACTCTATAATGAGTCTAATGAGTGTCGAGTAGAGAGGAACAATGACCTCTTTTTCCTTGATGAGAACCCTATTATGATAAGGTGTGCCCTGTAGAAGGACTTCCTGACTACTGTGGCGATGTGACTATCAAAGGAGAGACTACTGTCCACCTGGGTTCGAAGGTCTCTTATCACACATTCGGTGTTAAGTAGATTGTTGCCTATGTGGTAGTTCATGGGTACAGAGTTTTTACCAAAGGGGATGACACTAAACATTTTGGCATTAAGCTTGAGGCCATGGCTCTGACACCAGGTATCTGTCTCAACGAGGCCCTTCTGTAGGATGTCTACATCATTTGGAGACTTGACTACGGCTCCTAGTTTGCAGTCATCTGTGAACTTTGTTAGCCAGAGGCCTTCCGTGTTAGCCTGTACTTCAAAGAAGTAGATACCAAACAGGAGAGGTCCCAGGATGGAACCTTGTGGCACTCCACTTGTCACTGCTTTGAGGTCAGATTTGGAGTCTGCAACTTTTACAGTGTGGGTTCTGTCAGTGAGCCAGTTGGCAGCCCATCTTGTGACATAGGGATTTATACCTAGTTTAGTGAGTTTATCTATAATTCCAGCATGGGGGATGGTGTTGAAAGCCTTGGCGAGGTCAAGATAGGCTGTGTGAACCACCTTACCCTCATCTACGGCTTTGGTGACTGCCTCAAAGAAGTCAATCAGGTTCAGGAGGCATGATCTGCCTTTCACAAACCCAAACTGGGTGGGATCCAGAGTTTTGGAGGTTTCCAATGTCTTTGTTAATGAGTTCCATGATGGTACATTCCATGGCCTTGCAGACCAAGCTCATCAGGCTAATAGGTCGATAGTTCCCAAGATCAGTGTTGGTTCCCCATTTGTGGAGTGGGATAACTGTTGTTGTGCACCATTCAGTGGGCACAAAACCTGATGCGAGGCTATTATTGAACATGGTGCTTAAGTAGGGAGCCAGTTCATTCTGAAGTTCATGTAAAACGCAGCCTGGGATGTTGTCCAGTCCCATGGATGCTGTGTTTTTGGCTTTAGAGAGTGCAACCTGTGTAGTTGTGATTACAGGGACTCTGCACTCATCCGTTATAGATATGGGCCCTTTAGGGGTTGGGGGAGTAAAGTTAACACTGACCTATCTACCAGGATGTTGGCAATATCAGTTATTTCTGTAATTTTCATGCAGTTGTGCTGTAACTCAGAGCATTGCCATAGAGATTCTTGACATAGCTATAGAATGCTTTGTAGTATTCCTTATAATTAGTGGTGATTTTGTTTTCATAGCTAGCTTTGGAGGATCTTATAAGGGATCTCAGCTTCTTACTGAGGCTGACCAGGGAGCTCCTCCACTCATGGGATTTTACTCTCTTTTGCAACAGTTTCTTCCTTCTGTTGTACAGTTTGTTTATGGCAGGGGACCACCAGATTGGCTTCTTTTTTTTGGAGGATAGCATCTTGGTTCTGTTTGGTATAGCACGATCCATGCACTCGTGTAAGTGCTTGTAGAGTGCATTTGTGTAGGATTCAGCAGTCGTAACTGTATTGTCCATCTGCATGGGTGTTATGAAGTTCACCACTTCTGTTTTAAGAAGCATGAAGTTGGCTTTGGAGAAATTTTTTACCATGGTTTCCTTAATGTGGGGTGGGGGCAGGACGTGGATATCAAGGGTGATTATCTTATGGTCAGATTGGACCAACAAGGAGTTGACTTCAGGTGTGGAACAACGGTCACTCATGTTGGTAATGACTAGGTCTACAATATTGTCTCAGGTCTCCCTCAATCTAAGAACAGACTAAGCGAGTTTCTAGGCCTGCCCCAGCACAGACCCTGGCCATCCACCCTATCTTAGAAGTGGTGGATGATGTTTTCCATCAATCCAGCTTAGCCCCTAATGACCTCCCACCTGCTCCCAGTAAACCTGACAGGTATTACAGAGTTCCGGATTCTCACAAATACCTGTATAGAAATCCTGCTGCAGACCCGGAGGTCATTACACAGGGACCTAAAGGAGCTAAGGCTTGTTCTGCAAAGAATCCTATTACTTCTGTCAAGGATTCCAGTGCTCTGGACAGATGGGGTAAAAAAGTATATACCTCCGCAACCTTAGCTATCAGAGCACTCCACTGTCAGTTCCATATGTTAAAATATCAACAACACACTTTGGAACTATTTAAACAAAAGATTTCAACCTTTCCTGACTGTGCCAATTCGAAAGAGTTAGCAGATTTACTGCACTCTACTTGTCAAGTGGCCAAACACTCATTACACTGTGGATATGACAGCCTAGTAGCCTCAAGCAGGGAAGCAGTGTCATGACCTGTCATTAGGAGACATGCATGGTTGAAGGAACAACCCCTCCCTGATCATGTCAAGTCTAAATCAATTGATGCATCCTTGGATAAGGACCGTTTGTTTGGAGTAAAAGCAGAAGAGGTGCTTAAAAAGATGGAAGACAAAGCAAAATCTATGCAGACAGTAAAAGATTTCTTTCAGGTTCAACCTCCTAGATTCAGGAGGAATTTTCCCTCTAAGCACTGGTCCTTTCCTGCACCTAGCAAACAGGGGCAAGGTAAGCCCAGCAGGGACAGACCACCCAGGCCCGCATCCCAGGGACAGCAGAGAACCAAACAGTGGACCACTTCTGTCTCAAAGGCAGGAAGTAATAAGCCATCCTTCTATAGCAAAAACTCTCAGTGACTCCCTGACCCCCTCTGCCTTCCTTTCACTCACCAAAAGCTAGGAAGAAGGCTATCCCTCTGTAAAGAAAATTGGCTTTCTGTAACAAAGGACCAATGAGTCTTAAAGATCATTTTTCAGGGATACAAATTATGTTTCAGTGACCTCCCAATTCCAAGAGGGTACCGAGACTTACCTCCAAATCAGTGGGCAGAGGCATTGAAACAGGTGCAAACTCTCATATCCCAGGGGCAGTAGAACTTGTCCCCTCAGATCAAACAGGCAAAGGCTTTTATTCTAGCCTATTCCTTCTTCCCAGAAAAGAGGACACTTGGTGCCCCATCCTGGATCTATCCATTCTGAACACCTCCCTGGTGGTCCCCAAATTCAAAATGCTAACTTTGCAGCAGCTGCTGCCTATGCTGACAAAAAATGCCTGGTTAGTGACCCTAGACATTAAAGATGCCTACCTCCACATCCCCATAAGGGAATCCTGCAGGAAATTCCTGCACTTAAGAGCAGGCTCACAACACTTTCAGTACTCTGTGCTAGCCTTTGGCTTATCTACTGCTCCCAGGGTATTCACCAAATGCTTAGACCTTGGCATAGCATTTTGCAGACAGAGAAATACACAGATTTACCCTTATCTGGATGACTGCCTCATTCAGGCAGAGTGCAAAGAAAAGCTGCTCCAGGTCCTTCTCTTTGTCAAAACCCTCTTAACTTCCTTAGGGTTTACCATCAATGAGAAGAAATCAAAGCAAACAACCTCTAAGAAGATCATTTTCTTGTGAGCACTCCTGGACACAGCATCCCAGATGGCCTTCCTATTCCCAGAAAAGCAGAGCTTCCTGCCTCTCTACTTTACCCAGTTGGCTTCCAGAAGTCACCTCTCTGCAATGAAGTTCCTGCAAGCCTTGGGGTACATGGCATCTTGCATCCTTCTAATTCCTCTGGCCAGGCTTCATATGTGGAAACTTCAGTGGTATCTAAAGAACCTTTGGTGTTAGCACTCTCAGTCTCTAGAGACCTCTCTCCCTCTAATCACCTGTATAAGGGCCGAGTTTCTCTGAAGGGCAGGGGTCTGTGCCAAGAACAAGGGTCTTCCCTTCATCCTCTGCCCTACTGGGCAGACCATCACCACCGATGCCTCAGACATTGCTTGGGGTGCTCACCAGCAGACAGGTGCACCCAAGGTCTTTGGGATGCCCAGCACCTTCTCTTATGCATCAACCAGAAGGAAATGATGGCAATAGAAAAGGCTCTGACATCCTTCAAACCCCATCTCAGGCCAGGGGTTCTCCTTATCAAAACAGACAACACCACAGTAATGTGGTACATCAACAAACAGGGAGGGATCAAATCTTCCCCTCTGTGCAGGCTATGCATGAACCTCTGGGTGACAGCCTCCTCCGTGGAATTACATTTAATATCCCAATACCTACCAGGGATCAACAACACCCTGGCAGACTACTTAAGCAGACACTTATTGGACCCCCACAAATGGCAGCTCCACAGAAAAATCTTTTTGCAAGTTAGTCAGGAGTGGGGAACTCTGGAGGTGGATCTCTTTACTTCGCACCTCAACCACCAGCTGAAAGAATTCTGTACCAGGGAGTATCACCACCTAGAATGGAAGGTGGATGCCTTGACCTTTCCATGGGACTCCCTCTATGTATACGGATTCCCTCCTCTGCCTCTTATTCCCAAAGGCCATCCTCATTGCTCCAGATTGGACCAGACAGCATTGGTACCCCTTACTGTGCAGCCTAACATTACAGCCTCCCAGGCAGCTTCCCCTGATCTCAGACCTCTTGACTCAGGTGGGTGAGGAAATGCTGCACCCAGACTTGCAGACTCTCTAACTTTCAGCATGGCTAATACTCTAAAAGCAAACAAGGGGCACCTGTTAAGCAAACAGGTCCTAGGCATTATCACAGAGGCCAGAAGACCTAGCACTAGAAAATCTTACACAGGGAAATTTAAAAGATTCTGCTCCTGGAGCTAGTCCAGAGAGGGCAGTTCCTTACAACCTTCCATCCCTCTTATCCTGGACTACCTAGTGGAGTTACTCAATAGTGGCCTCTGTTTCTCTTCTATTAAAATCCATGTCTCAGTAATTTCAGCTAATTTCTATACAGATCAGCCCCTGTTCTCACATCCTTTGATTAAACAATTCCTCAGAGGGGTTCTAATATCAGACCTCCCAGAAAGCCACCCACGCCAGCCTGGGACCTGAATTATGTTTTGGAAAAACTAACTTTACCACCCTTTGAACCTGCTGCTTCAGCAGAACTGAGATACCTCTCCTAGAAAACTGCTTTCCTACTAGCTATCACCTCAGCCAGAAGGGTTTCAGAACTTCAGGCACTGATGGCCATTGAGCCCATCATCATTTTCCATGCAGACAGGGTCTCCCTGAGGACTAACCCCTCCTAATTTGTACCCATTCCCCTAGGGCAGCCTCCACTTCCACAGCATTCCTCAGAGGAGTTCCCACCAGGGGATATCTTGGAAGCTGCCGCCTGGACCTCTGTCCATACCTTTACAAAGCATTACCATCTACCTCTTTTCTCTAAGAATAGGGCAGGGTTTGCCTCTGCAGTTCTGCAGGGCATGCTGACCCATGTCTAGGTCTCTAATCCTTCCACCCCTTTCCTCTGCTTTGGGAATCCTCCCACAGGTGATGACTGCAATGGTGAAACATGAAGAATATAGTACAGTTGTGTACATTTACCATAAATGTAGATGTTCGAGTGTATTCACTGTTGCAGTCCTGGGTTCCCTCACTCCTCCCCCCTTATATCCTCTTTCCATAGGGAGAACTAAGCCTCTCATGGTGGCTTTTAGCCACCAGGACCACTTTACCATATTTCCTTGGGCTTCTGACTGGTTAGGGCAAGAAAAACTGATGTAATGGCGTTGGCTGCCTTGCTTTATAGCACTGATGGCCTGATGTCAGCCAACAAGCAACAGCAGCCAACGCAGAAAAACATTGACTCTGGTATTCAGGCTGGCCAAGGGCTACCACAGCAGGGATAACCCCACAGGTGAGACTGCAACAGTGAATACACTCGAACATCTACATTTATGGTACGTGTACACAACTGTACTTTTCATATGGATCTTGGTGTGAAGTAACAACTGTGGTATCTGAGTGGCTAACCCTAGAGATCTTAATGCTGATTGCAGCACAAATGCTCCCTGCTGCATAATCATTTCCTCTCAATTTTTTTCCATAGAAAATACACAATAAATATGTTTTTGCAACTGAAAATACCTCATTGCATTCATCTTTTTTTGTTTTAAATAAGATGTCAGACTTGATGTGACTGTCTATTTCCATAATTTCTTTAGAAAGTTCATCTAAAGTATTATTATACTTAATTAAAATACTAACATATTTCACATAACTCCTCTGAAAAATGTACATAGTTCAATATGTAATAGTGAATCTTGTCCTATCCCATAAAGAAATTTGTGGTACCAAAGACCATTAGGTATGCTGGCTTGTTTAATACATGTCATGAAAAAACATGTTATCTAAATGTATGCTTTTAAATTGAACAACTCTCTTAAGAGACCCAATCCAATGTTGTAAAGTTCCTCATTCTTGATTCACTTCTTTGTCAGCCCAGAAGGACAGTGTTGACTGACCAGAAGACTTTAACCAGTAATTTGAATCTTGTCTTGATGCAAGTTAATCAAATTTTGGAGCCTGTAAGCTGTGTCCTGGTGGTGACTAAGAATTGCAGACCTCCAGAACAATATATCACAATTTCCCACCAATGAAGGAATCTCACCAAAAGAAGTATTCTATACTAAGATACTATTAGTCTGTGCGCTCAAGTTGTCAGTTTTCAAATTTAAAGTTCCTGCATAGAAAAAGGCTGATAACTGGGTGAAAAAGAAACCATTCCATCAGAGATGTTCAGAGTTGTAAATCCACTAGGCCTGTTGAAATCCTCTTGGGATGAAGTCTAACTATGAAATGGTTAAACGTTTCAGATATTTTATTTAAAAAATAAGCTTGTTTTAATTTCTGTCTATAGTACAATGTAACCAAATGTCTTAAATGATGAATTATTGAAGAAATATTTATTGTGAGTCGTGAAAGTGACTATTCATTAGAGATTTTTCAATATTTATTTTTTTTGTTTTAGAGAAACCATTGTTGTTGTTATTGTTAATTGGATAGAGATGTCCCTTAGAAAGAATTTTATTGATAGAGGTGAGCCAGCGTATTGATTTTATGGAGTAAAGTTTCTAACTGGTTTCATGGAGGACCATATAAAATGATTTTCTGTGATTTAGAATTCAAACTATTGAAAGTGGAACACAAGGTGCCAGTTTATTAGTGTTTGGTAAATAAATGGAATTTTTATGCTCCATTTGGGGTAACTAAAAGTGTGGATATATTTGTTATATGGTGGTGTAGAATTTGTTGTTGTATACATTTCCTCAGTATTTTAGAGAGAAGTCATAGTATGGTGATTGACCTGAAGTTTGTAACTAGCACTTAAATACGAGTGTTATGTAGGATTGCTTCCAGAGATTGAGTACTATTTACCTAGAGACAGATCTGTTAACTAGAATGGTGAACAGGATAATCTATAGTATCTGCTGCTACATGAAGACATTTTGCTGGAATATGGTCTAGTTTTAGAGTGCTAGGTTTTAATTTATTTAGGATTTTCTTTGCTTGGTAAATTGTCATAGTTTGTGGTTAAATTAGCCATACTGAGGAGGTGATTTGTGAATGAAGTAGGGTGTGTTGTTTGAATAGTGATGAGGCAACATTAATGAAGTGGTTGTTCAGTCTCATTCTTCAGGCAAGCGGTTGAGGTAATTCTTTACATTGGCTTAGTAAGTTACTGATAGAGCACCGTTTTTGTTTTGCATTACTTTGGACTGTGGTCGGTAGGGACTGAATGGACTTTTTTGTATCAGTGTATGTACTCATTAACTTAAGTTCTTATTTTTCTATAGGCTGAAGGGAATGGGATGTTTTAGAGATTTCCCTTGAGATCATGTTCCATTTCAGTTGTTTTTTAGTGACAGTTGATATCCAGGGTGCTGGGTGAACTTTGACTTTTTCCCCCCTTTGTGGTTGGACAGTAGAATTGAGCATTGTTAAAATATTTGATTTACCTTTGTTGTCAGCATCATCTAGAGGTAGATATTTAATTGGCACCTGTTAGATTATTGTAGGATAGTATTAAAAGTAGTTTTTTTTGAAAGTTTTTGTGTCTACCCCATTGTAGGTAATATTTTTTGTACTTGTTTTGTTTCCAAAATTGAAATGTTGGCGATGATCACTAAGATTGTGAGAGTCCTGGATGTTATAATGCTGATGATGATTTTGGAAAGCATCCACTCTGTTAAGCTTTTCTTATGAGATATTTAATCAATTCTCTCTGGCTCATTAATGTGTTGGGTAAATCTATCTATTTATATATCTAAATATCTATATATATCTATATATATATATATATATATATATATATATATATATATTTTTTTTTATATATATATATATATATATATATATTTTTTTTTTATATATATATATATATATATATATATATATATATATATATTTTTTTTTTTTTTCTAACTGCAGCTATGTGATTTGCAGCTGTGTTTGAAAGTGGAGGCAGTCTGTGTTGACATTGTTAGTGTGTCTCAGTGTGTGATGTAATCTAGAACTTGCACTTTGTATGATTTGATTAGGAAAAAGTAGACAGTAAGTATATGTAATTGTGAGAATGATTTTAGATTTTACCTAATGATTTCTGCTTCATGAAAGGTAGGAATAGTTTAGTTTACATTGTTTGAATATATTAAGCAAAATCCACATGCCCTTTTTTTGTTTATCTTTTCTAAAGATATTGTAGCCTGGAAAAAGTATTTCTTTATTTTGAATGAAGGATTTCTAACACATCACAGGAGGCATGGCATCATGGGTGCAGGTTTAACTTTTAAGTCCAGCTGTGGAGCTGAGTTATCTAGTTGCAGATACTTCTTCCTTTAATATGGGAAATTTATAAACAGTTTCTATTATGTTTAGTGGGATCAGACTGTATTAGGTGTGAGTTATAGCTCATAAGTCCAGTGCTAATTTGCATATGTCCAGAAATAGGAGTGTAATAGTGTATAAATGTTTATCTTTATACAATATCTACTTTTATTCAATTGAGTCATAGCTGTGTTCATTGCCATTAGAACCAGCCTGGCAGCCAAGTATGTGAGAACTGCCATCCTACCCCCCATCCTGCCCCCATTCCCTATTCCTTAGTAGTTGTCCAACCTTCCCAGCCACCATGTGTTGACTCGCTCTGTCTCTACCCATCTCTTGTATTTCTAACCTTTTGTGTATGTAGTGCCCCTGTATGCCTGTTTGTCTCTGTCTATGTGTTGCCTTCAGTGTTTGTCTCTGTACAGCTATCTCTGACTCCTATCCAAACCTATTCCCAGTACTTGAGCAACCTACCACTTTTTTACAACTTTAAAAAGTGACTTTTTTCCCAAAGCAAAAATGACTTTCCTTCTCCTAACCATTTATACATTATGTTAACACTTCTGAGTTTTTCTTTGCCTGCTTCTCGCCCAGATGCTGCTCTCTTATCTCACCTGTTTTTCCCATCAATATGTTGATCCAGGTTGCCCTTTTATTGTGATATTGAGATATTTGTTGGCCACTATTCTGTCCTTGTTGCACCAGATGGACATGATGTGCAGCTCTTTTATACTACATTCAGCACTTGTGGTTCTCTGTCCAGCCTCTGACATCCATTGTGTCTGCCATAAGCACTGGATTCAGATTTCAGAAACTTTGTGTCAACTTTTGTGGTTATTACAGCTTCATGACATTAGATACAATGTATCCTAAAAACTATAGACCAATAACTTGCATTCTGGCGACGTAAAACTTTACACAGGAATTGATGCCTACAGAGTTTACAGCCATTTAGACGAAAACTTAATTGTGGCAATAGAACAAAATGATAAAGGAAAGTCAAATGGAACAAAAGATCATTTGTTGCTAAATAAAGTCATAATGCAAAACTGTAAAAGGGGGAAGAATATAAATATGGCATAGATAGACTACAAAAAGCAGTTGACAGTATTCCATATTCATGGGTAAAACAGTGCTTAAAAATGTATAAGATACACCCTACACTGTTCAAATATATTACAGTGACCATGAAACAGTGACAAACAGCTTTGCAGTTAAGCCATGCTAAAGGACAAATTATTATTCCAGAGATAAAAATTCAAATGAGGATATTCCAGGGTGACTTTTTGTCACTACTCCTTTTTTGTCTTGTCCTTAACCCATTAAGCTGTATCCTTGTTGGTCCGATCCGACCATAAGCTTATCATCCTTGATATCCACATCCTTCCCCCACCCCCCATTAAAAAAAATACAGTAAAAAATTTCTCCAAAGCCAACTTCATGCTTCTTAAGACAGAAGTGGTGAACTTCATGACACCCATGCAGATAGACAATACAGTTACAACTGCTGAATCCTACACAAATGCACTTTATAAGCACTTACACGAGTGCATGGATCATGCTATCCCAAACAGAACCAAGACGCTATCCTCCAAAAAAAGGAAGCCGATCTGGTGGTCCCCTGCCATAAACAAACTGTACAACAGAAGGAAGAAACTTTTGTAAAAGAGAGTAAAATCCCATAAGTGGAGGAGCTCCCTGGTCAGCCTCAGTAAGAAGCTGAGATCCCTTATAAGATCCTCCAAAGCTAGCTATGAAAACAAAATCGCCACTAAATCCAAGGACAACCACAAAGCATTCTATAGCTATGTCAAGAATCTAGATGGCAACACCCAGATCTGCTCTGAGTTGCAGCACAAAGGCACAAAAATTACAGAACCAACTGATATTGCCAACATCCTGGCAGATTGGTTCAATGCTAACTTTACCCCCCTCTCACCCCCTAAAGGGCCCTTATCTATACAGGAAGAATGCAGAGTCCCTACAATCACAACTACGCAGGTAAAAGCTGCACTCTCTAAAGCCAAAAACACAGCATCCATGGGACCGGACAACATCCCAGGCTGCGTTTTACACAAACTTCAGAACGAACTGGCTCCCCACTTAAGCACCATGTTCAATATTAGTCTCGCATCAGGCTTTGTGCCCACTGAATGGTGCACAGCAATAGTTATCCCACTCCACAAAGGGGGAGCCACCACTGATCCTGGGAACTATCGATCTATTAGCCTGATGAGCCTGGTCTGCAAGGCCATGGAACGTATCATCATGGAACTCATAAACAAAGACATTGGTAACCTCCAAACTCTGGATCCCACCCAGTTCGGGTTTGTGAAAGGCAGATCATGCCTCCTAAACCTGATCAACTTCTTTGAGGCAGTCACCAAAGCCGTGGATGAGGGCAAGGTGGTTCACACAGCCTATCTTGACCTCAAAAAGACTTTCGACACCATCCCCCATTCTGGAATTATAGCTAAATTCACTAAAATAGGTATAAATCCCTACATCACATGATGGGTTGCCATCTGGCTCACTGACAGAACCCACACTGTAAAAGTTGCAGACTCCAAATCTGACCTCAAGGCAGTGACAAGTGGAGTACCACAGGGTTCCGTCCTGGGACCTCTGCTGTTTGGTATCTACTTCTCTGAAGTACAGGCTAATACTGAAGGCCTCTGGCTGACGAATTTCACAGATGACTGCAAACTAGGAGTCATAGTCAAGTCCCCAAATGATGTGGATATCCTACAGAAGGGCCTCACTGAGACAGATGCCTGGTGTCAGAGCCATGGCCTCAAGCTCAATGCCAAAAAGTGCAGTGTCATCCCCTTTGGTAAAAACTCTGTACCCATGAACTACCACATTGACAGCTATCTACTTAACACCAAATGCGTGATAAGAGATCTTGGGACCCAGGTGGAGAGTAGTCTCTCCTTTGATAGTCACATCACCACAGTAGTCAGGAAGTCCTTCTACAGGGCACACCTCATCATATAAGGGTTCTCATCCAGGAAAAAAGAGGTAATTGTTACCTTCTACTCGACACTCATTAAACCCATTATAGAGTACAACACCCCTTTTGGAATGTACCTCACAAGACATCTGCAGCAGCTGGAAAGGCCACGGAAGTACCTCACAAACAGGATTACTGGCCTCAAACAAATGCCCTACACTGACCGCCTCAAAAAACTCCAGCTTTACTCAGTAGCATATCGCCTACTCTGAGGTGATCTCTGACTAACATATAACGCTATGTCAAACCCAGAGCTGTTGGACATGCTACACCTAAAGAAATCCCAATCCCTCCGAGCTACACGTTCTAGGGACCTACACCTTGTCACCACAATAAACAGGACATGCTGGAGGGATAGATTCCTGTCTCAGAGACTTCCTAGCACCTTCCTAGAACAAGCTACCCATCTAGGTCAAGCAAAGTTCTTCATTAGCACTCTTCAAGAAAAATCTTTATGAGTGGATGGGAAATAGGAAATACACCCCAGGGATCACTTCTGTGTCTCTGCTGGATAGTGGTACAGGAAAATAACTTTCTTGGGTGGTGTAAGCTATGGTACCTTGCTGGCTAGGCTTATGTAGGCCCTTGGGCCGATAGCCTAGTACCTACCTATGAACCTATGAACTTAACAGATTAGATCATGGCTACAATTTGGCTCCCAGAAACCAACAAAGCATAAAGACTTGTTGTCTTATTTTTGTGGATGATTTCAAACTGTATAGTTCATCAGGAAAGCAACTGAAAGTACAACTGCAAGTGGTCAAACCTCGTTCAGATGATATAAGAATGCTATTTGGTTTTGGTAAATATTTACAAACAACCTTTACAACAGAAAAGATGCAGCACCAAGAACACATCAGCCTGGGATAGGAATGGGATATAAAAGAACTTGAGCAAGAAGGACTATATAAATATTTGGGAACTGATGAAGGAACAGCAATAAAATAACAAATGTGAATAAAACTTAGAAAGGAATATTATAGGAGGCTCAAATTAAAACTGAAAATAGTGCTGACATCTAGGAGAAAAGTTCAAGCTATAAACCGATCTGCTCTTCCTGTCCTAACGTACAGTTTTGGAGTGATTGACTGCTCCCAAAAGTCGATGGTTTGATTGGAGAGGAAAACAAGAAGGATGCTTCATGGTCTTCAAGTGATTTATAAAAATCATTGTATACCAACTCTCTCTCTCTCTCTCTCTCTCTCTATATATATATATATATATATATATATATATATATATTTATTTATTTATTTTTTCCCTATTCTGATGGAGGTATGGGCCTCCTCAAAATTAATTACATGTATAGATCTGCAGTCTTAGGAATGCATACATATCTCCTGACCTCAGAAGAATCAAATGGAGTGAAAGTTTTAAAACATGAAGAGAATAAGTTTAAGATGATGTCCCCACTTAGGGGATATGCTGATAAGAGTATTTCTGGCTAACATCAAAGACTGAGACAATACTAATTTCATGAACTTTAATCGTACTTTGACTTAGGAATGGGGTCCATTCCCATCATGGTTTTAGAAACCCAAAAGACTTGGAAAAATTAAAAAGAGAGATTTTATTTATTTATTTATTTATTTATTTGCAGTTTGTTTACCAGGATGGTCTAGTGGGCCACAAGGAGCCTGTTTTCAATGGAGTCCTGGGGAGAAAAGCTCCAGAAATACAAGTGTTAACAAATTACAGGAATACAAAAACATATGAGTTACAAAAACATGTGAGATAATTAAAAGAAAAAAGAAAATGCAGAGTTACAAAGTAGAAAGAGTTAGCATTTGGAGAAAGTAAATTAATACAAATCTAATTAAAAATTATTTACATCAGCAATTTAGCAGATTGTACAGTATTCAGTTTTTGCAAGGTTTTTACTATGAGTTATGTCAGGTGCATAAGATAAAAAAATGGACTGAGAGTAGTTGAGGAGGCTATGTGGGGTGGGAACAGGAGCATTTCCATTGTGAAGTTAGGTGTCTATGAAGGAGTGTTTTAAAGACAGAAAAACTTTTGATTGTATGGAGGAGGGGTAGGAGAGAGTTCCAGTGGCGAGCAAGAGAGAAGGATAGAAGATATTTGCCTGAAAACCGGGTGTGTTTGTGTAATTCAGTTAGATTTTGGAAGTTAGATCTTAGCTGTCTGTTAGGAAGATGCATTTGGAAGGTAGAGGCAAGGGACGGACAGAGAGAGGGGCTGAGGATGAATTCGTGTGCCTGGATGAGTTGGAGATAGGTAAGAAAATTAGGTAGCTCAAGCCAACTGAGTTGATGTTGTGATAAGCAGTGATGGGTAGTGGATCTGTGGCCTGTGACAAATGTTGAGATTTTATAGTAGCAGGAGGATAGTTTTGACTTGAGGGAGGATTGCAGGTTAGTAAAGATAGAGGCATCATATAAGAGGGAAGGGATAAGATAAGTGGTAGCAAGAACAAGCCTAGTTGAGTAAGAGATGAAACGGTTGTGACCGTAGAGCACATCGAGTTTTGTGTGGGGTTTTTGATATTTGCTTGTATGTGGCTGTTGAACTTTAACTGGTCATCAAGGATAACTCCTAATAGCTTGGCAGTGGAGACGATTTTGAGGGAAGTATTGTTTTGGCTGGTGATTAGGAATAAATCTTTATCTGGGATAATGGTTTTACTAGGGGAAAATATCATAAGCTTAGTCTTGGTTGCGTTCAGTGCAAGATGGTTATGTAGCATCCATTGTTCAGTTGAGGAGAGGGCATCCTGGGTTAGTTTTATTAATAAGGAAGTAGATGTGGCAGAGCAGATTATGGTAGAATTGTCTGCATATTGGATAAGATTGGCATTAGGGATGGCTTGATGGAAATCGTTGATGAAAATACTAAATAGTAGGGGACCTAGAATTGAGTCTTGGAGTACACCAGTAGGAGTATGTAGGAAAGGTGAAGTTGCTTTTTTCCATTTGACTGCCTGTTGTCTATTCTTTATGTAACTGGTGAACCATTTGATGGAGGAGTGGGATAGATTTATTTTGGAGAGTTTATTGAGGAGAAGATTGTAAGAAATGGTGTCAAATGCTTTAGAGTGGTCTAAGAGGAGGGTGGATACAAGATGGCCAGAGTCCCAAGACTTGTTTACAGTTTCTAAGAAGGAAAGGAGAGCAGTAGTGGTGCTATGACTGGGCCGGAATCCGTGTTAAGTGGGAGATGGAAGGTGTTTTTTAAGAGATAGGATAGCAGTTGTTGGTGAATACATTTTTCAAAGAGTTTTGATAGTGGGGATAGAATAATGACTGGCTAAAAGTTTGTGATATTATTGTTGTCGCCTCCTTTTTCCAGAGCTGGGGAACATAACATTCAGAGATTGATCGATTGATTAAGATTCAAATAGGGAAGGGAACGGCTTTGGCAGCTATCTTTAGGAAGTAGGAGGGTATCTCATCGGAGGCATTGGAGCATGGCTTCAATTTGTGAAGAAGTTTTTTTATGGTAGAGATGGGAATGGGGTTCATAGAGAAGGGAGGGGGTTGGGTGCTAGACTCGTTAGAGGTGGAGATGGGAATATGGTTCATGGAAATGGGGGATTGAGGGCTAGACTTTGTAGATGAGGGAGGGGAGAGTTGGGATGGCTGTGAAACTGCAGCATTTTTGGTGAAGGATGTTGTTAGTTTGGCTATGGATTCAATAAAGAATGAATTGAACTGGGAAGCTAGGTCTGAGTCAGAGGCATTTGGGTCAGGACAGAGGTTTTCTTTCTTCCCTGGGTTGAGTAGAGATGAAATTCCATTCCAAATTTTTTTTGGATTGTTTTATGATTGGCTTAGAGTGTGGAGTAATAGGATCTGTGGTCTGTTATAGTAATTTTTTTTACTTTGTTGCGAAGGGATCTTTATTCATTCAGGGTGGCTATGGTTTTAGTATTGTGATAGCATTTCCAGGCTTTATCACGGAGCCGCATAGTGAGTAAGGTAGTCTTGGTTAACCAAGGGACAGAACTGCTTTTTATGCATTTTATTTTCTTGGGGGCAAAGGAATCAAGCACGTTTAAGAAAGTTGTATTGAAACAGGTAACAGCACTATCTAAGGATAGAGTGCTTAATGGATTCCAGTTAGTTGTTTTTAGTGCATATGAGAATGCGTTAGGGTTAAAGGTTTTTTGGATCCAGCAAGAGGAATATGTGTGGGATAGTTGTATGGAGGATGGAAGGTGATGAGTGAAAATAGGAAGATGGTTACCTAATGGGTCAGGAAGGATTTCACTGCTAGTGATATAATGGGGGTGAGAAATTAGAATCCAATCTAGGGTACTTACAGAGAAGAGGTCTTTGGATGTTCTAGTGACTGAGTTGATAAGTTGAGTGAAGTTATAAAGATTAATGTTTTGGGAGTTGGTTGGAGATTGGATTGTTGCCCAATTGATATTAACATCACCCAGAATTATAGTTTCATTTGTAATATTGGTAGAGAGCCAGCAGAGAATGTCTTTGAGGATTGGGATGTTGTCTCCAGGAGGGATGTAAAGGGTGACAATACAAATGAGCTTCTGTTTGTTTAAGTGTAGGAGGACTGGGAGTACTTCTGCATTACCAAATTTTGGAATGGGCTTGGAGTAGGGGGTAACTACAAGGAATGAGGAGTAGAGGAGGGTGACACCGCCACCTTTTTTATCAGTTCTGTCCTTTCTGAAAATACAGTGATTGGATGGAACCAGTTTGGAGTCTTTTATATGTGGCTTAAGCCAGGTTTCAGATAGACACAGAATATCGGGTTGATTATGGAGAAGCCAGGCATGGAGGTTGTGGATTTTGTTACAGATGCTCTGAGCATTTACAGTTATTAGATGGAGGGTTCTGCCAGCTGAGTGGGAAGGATGAGGTGAGGAGGATGAGTTGGGGGAGGGGCCAGGATTTGGGTGTATGTCACCTGAAAGTAGGGTAGAGATAGACTGCTGGATGTGGGAGAATAGGTATTTGAGTAGCTTAAGGTGTGATTTATGGGTAGTTGGTTTTATTGAGATTGAACTAATAAAATGGGAGTAGTGGAGCTGGAGGTTGATATGACTCTGAAGTGGAAGAGCATGGTTGTGTTGAAGAAGAAGAGGCTAGGGCATGTGAGACTAGTAGCATGTGCATTTTGTCTATAGTGGGGAGTTGTTATGTGAAATGGGGGAGTATGATTAGTATAGAGAGGTCTGGTGAGATAGTTTAAGTAGGATAGGTTGATGAGAAATAGTAGCTGGGTTAGAAATGAGGCTGGTTTGGGAGGCATAGTATTAAATTGGGAAAGTGTGTGAGTGAGAGAGTATTTGTACAGGTGTTGGGAGGCAAGAATATAGAAGGTGTTAGAAGTTTAGTGTTGAGAATGGGGGGTGAAGTTGTATGGAGGAGGGGTTGGGTTCATAGTGGTTGGGGAGGATTTTGTTGATGGGGCTTGTGATGGGGTGGGTGTGGTGTGGGAGGTATAAGTTTAGAGGTAGTGGGGGTGGGTGGAAATAAGGGGCAGGTAGAGGAGCAGAGTGAGCCCGTAGGGCGAACAGAGTGGGGAAGACACAGGAAGAGGTAAAATGCCAAAAAACAATCAGTCAAGTATGGCGCTAATTTGCAGGTAACCGCAGTTTGACTATGGCAGAGAAATCTTCTCCTACCTATTATTTTGTTATTATTGTAAGTTTGTTTCTTCCTTTCTTGAGGGAAAGAAACAATGTGGTTGGAACAGGCAAAAGAACTACACTCCTGACATGGAGTGGGAGTTCATAAAAGAGTTCTTGTATTTGGTATAAAATAATTATGCCTAGGGAACTGTACAATTACCAGTACAAGTGCACTAATTCACAAAGGTTATAGCTTGTAGTTTGCTGCCATCTAGTGGACTGAATGGAAAACTGCAAGTTAAAACTAAGAGCCTAAGCTATGGACTGGGTAACCGCAAAAACGGGGGATGGAGACATCCTCAGGGTTGGTCCGCAAGTGTGCAAGCCACTAAAGATAGAGAAACCATGCTACAAACAAACAGAGCATACGCTGGTACCTACACTTTGGGAGTTTTTAGAGGGCACTTCCCTGTCATCCAAGACTAGAAATTCCAAGTAGGGTGGCAGGAATAATAAATCCACGCAGTTACCAGAGCTGTGATGGAGATTGGAATGGATGGTTCAACAAACTCGTATTCATCCAAGCTGTAAATGGATATAAAAGTGAAGAGGTATTATAAATGAGTAGAAAGAGTGTTCATAGAATGGGGAGGAGAGAAGGTTAGGAAGTAAGAGTGGGGAGAGAGGAGAGGTGAGTGAATGGGTATGTAGTGTAAGAGACAAGAGTAGTTCAGAACAGAAAGTAGATGGGCCAAAAAGGCAGGAGGCAGAGAGGGAAAGAGGACTACACATGGCCAGCATAGTCAGGATATGGAGATAATACAATCAATTCTAGGTTGTTAACAGCAAAAGAATCAAATATTGCACTAGCAATATAACTAGAGCAGTCAGGGCATGAAGATAAAACAATCAATTCTAGGTTGATAGCAGAAAAAAATCAATCCAATTCTAGGTTGTTAGCAGAAAAAATCAATATTGCAGTTTTCTTCACATGCAACAACCAATATTAACAGGCAAAAGTCTCAAAGTAGACACTCAGCCACACCAGCAAATACCTAACATTACACAGTGTTCATCACATGCACCAGCCCGTATTCTCCGGTACAGGACTAAATGGATGGCACTCATCCGCAAGACCTTTTATGATGAAAAAACAATAAGAGGAACGGTACAGCATGTACGACAAACAAAATCCTCATAATACACAAGTGTGCTGCCCGTGCATCTTCCCGTTGTAACAGGGAAAGGACTGATGAATAAAAACGCACAGGTCCAGTGGTTTAAAGACGCTTAGCACAGTAATGGGCTACAGGCTGCCGCAGTATTCAACGTATACAGATAATATGATAAATACCAGTCAAGAGTTTCAGATATTAGTCTCTTGAAATACAGGTTGAAAAGATAATCCAGTATTCATATGGGTCGCTTGTAACAAAGTTGATGACACCTTATGCAGAAACAACTATGATAGAAAGAATTATGGGCAAGAATATCCTAGTAAACACATATACGATAATGTAACCCTTACCGATGAGTAGAGAAACAGATTACATTGCTGCAATAAGGATATTTAGGTTATTAAACACAGTGAACTAGACTTACTGGTGTACACACTCAACGGAGAGCCGAGGAAGGCATCTTAGGACTGGAGAAGGGATTTAAAAATGGCACCACAGGTACTGGCTTATATTAATAGAGTTTGGTTGGGTGAGTGGGGGGAGGGCAAGCCGGTAAGGCACGTGGTTCCAATAGGAGTGGGATGATCATATGCCCACTAAATTAAGCCCTGCCCAGCTAAAAGAGGTAAAATTTCGAAAAACAATCAGTCAAGTACAGCGCTAGTTTGCAGGTAACTGCAGTTTGACTATGGCAGAGAAATCTTCTTCTAGCTATTATTTTGTTATTATTGTAAGTTTGTTTCTTCCTTTCTATGGGGAAAGAAACAATGTGGCTGGAACAGGGAACAAGAACTACACTCCCAACATGGAGTGGGAGTTCATAAAAGAGTTCTTGTAGGTGGTATAAAATAATAATGCCTAGGGAACTGTACAATTGCCAGTACAAGTGCGCTAATTCACAAGCGTTATATCTTGTGGTTTGCTGCCATCTAGTGGACTGAATGAAAGACTGCAAGTTAAAAGTAAGAACCTAAGCTATGGACTGGGTAACTGCAAAAATGGGAGATGGAGACCTCAGGGTTGGTCCGCGAGTGTGCAAGCCACTAAAGATAGAGAAACCACACTACAAACAAACAGAGCATAGGCTGGCACCTACACTTTGGGAGTTTTTGGAGGGCACTTCCCTGTCATCCAAGACGAGAAATTCCAGGTAGGGTGGCAGGAGTAGTAAATCCATGCAGTTACCAGGGCTGTGATGGAGATTGGAATGGATGGTTCAACAAACTGGTATTCATCCAAGTGGCGTGTACACTCAACGGAGAGCAGAGGAAGGTGTCTTAGGACTGGAGAAGGGATTTATAATAATACATATTTATTAATATAATATATATTTATAATACTTATAATAATATATATTTATTAATTTATTACAGTTTGATGATGGGATAGTTCACTGGGCCTGGAAGAGTCTGTTTTCAGTGGAAGCCTGGGGAGAAGAGTTCCAGAGGATATAAACAATTTTACAATAGTTATACAAAAGTAAATAAAGTAGTAGAAACAGTGAAAAATACAGAGATAATATACAGTTTGTTAAAAAAAGTCATAACATTTCTAATCCTAGGTAATGATTTACAAAAGTGAGATTCATGTAGTCTAAACATATTAAAAATACATGCATTTCAGAGGGAGAAAACATGTAAGTAAAACATTTATGTACAGATAAAAAACAAGCTTTTTTTTTGGAAGTTAGAAATATGAGGAGAGGAGAGATAGAGGAAGGGGAGGTGGGAGAGTATAGAGTGGAGAAAGGGAGTGGGTTGAGGGGGAGTTTATGAGGTATAGGGTAGGAGAGGAAGTAGAGACAATGGGTAAGACAGAACAGTGATAGAAGTGATATAGTTTACTATTTTACTATCAAAATATTGAAAGCAAAACAAAATCCATTCACTTTATCAAACAGACATTCTGAATTTGGATTTGGCAATGTCACTTTTATAGAATGTTGAAAATCATTACCTTGACTTCCACATTCGAACAAATTCAGAATGCCGGGAGGTAATGTCATACCCTCAAGATGTGCTGAAGCTGCCATACGAATTGTACATCTACAGCACAAGTTTTTACAGATTTGAAGGTGTGCAAGCCCTCCTCCACACCCCTGCATATTATATATTCCAACTTTGAGATCACACTACAGTGAAGAAAAGGGTGCATTTCCTGATCCGCACTAATGTATGAACTGTTATCAGAATGTTGAATGCACATTAGCGAACGTACACTACTATTCGCTAATGTGCCTTCGAACATTATTAGAATGGCATTATGGAAACTGGAAAAGACACATTCGACCATCCCAATTTCACGTAAGTGCCGTTCCACATTTTGATAGAATATATATATATATATATATATATATATATATATATATATATATATATATAAATATATATGTGTGTATATATATATATATATATATATATATATAAAATGTAATTATAGATATATAGATAATAGGCATATGTATAACATCTGGGGTAGTGGTTCCATAGATAGCACACTCACCTTTGGCACAGAAGGTTGTGGGCTCTATTTCCACTGCAGGTAGATTGATTGCTGATACTCTAGTTCAGTTTAAGGGGATGTTGCACTCTTGAGTGTGTTATCCTTTGGATGACATTTTAAACCATGATCTGATCTGCTTAAGTTGGTAGTAGCTCAAGCAGATGTAAAATATCCCATGGTACCTATCAAAAAGAGTAAGGGAAGTTCCCCATAGCAATGGCCAAGTTTTCCTTAGTAGCATAAATACCACCTCAGATCTCTCCTGAAAAGAGGCTACTAGCCTAGTGAAAATAATCTGGTCAACAAATATTAAATTAACAAATAATGCTGCTTCTCGGTATTGGAGAGAGTAATTTTCTTTAAAGCTGTGTTCTCCAGAAATTTTTTATATGTTTTTTATACTTTTGTTTACCCTGAAAGAATTCTTGATCAAACCATCTGATATTTTTGTTTTTATTTCTCATTCTAACAATCTGCCTCTCATATTTTTTTATAAAATAAATCAACTTGAATCTTGCCATCCTGTCTGATATCTACATTAGTTAACATGCTGGCTTGCTTACTGCTCACCACATATCTCAGGCTGTTATGAACTCAAACAGTAATGGTTTTTGTTTGCAGTATTGGTGCAGCTATATTTTTTATGCATCATCTTGTTTGTATACACAGCACACATGGAAGGTGATCTGTTTTCTTTTGAGTTTTTTTATACATACCACTTACTTCTTGACATGTAATCAAATCATTTTTGATATGCAAGTATAATCATAGTCTGCGTTCTGTATACTGCTTCCATTTTTATTACTAATATATCGGCACTTAGAAGCTGTAAATGATTAATGCCTTCTTTATTTGTAGAATATTACCAAGGTTCTATTGAGCAAGTTTATTCTGTATCCAAACACTGATATACCCACAACTGTAGATTGTTTACAGTGCTACAGACAGTACTGTTTACCCATTATGGTTATGATGCTCTTTTGAAGATATAGTCCTTTGCTCAGAAGGCCAGTTCTGTTCATAGCTTCATAGGAAGTTATTAGGTTATTGGCCCTGAGACCCTTACAAGCCTAGCCAAGAATTTCGACCATGTTCCAAAAAGTCAGCACCCTAATGCCACTATCCAGCAGGGACATAGTTGAAATCCCAGGAGTGTATTTTCTGTTCCTCATCTAGTTATTCAGGTTGCGCTTAAAAAGGTTTAATGAGATACTCTGCTTTACGTGGAGAGGGGGTCTATTCCACAAAAAGGGGAGTCTCTGGGACATAAATCTGTCCTGCCAATGAGTCCTGTTAATGTCACAGATGAGGTTGAGTTCTCCTGTGTGGGTTACTAAAGTGGAGTTTGACTTGTGGATATGCAGCAGTCCCATCAGGGCAGTGTCTGAGATTGCTTTGTATGCCAGACAGAGGTCACCACTGAGGAGTCTGTAGGATACTGTGCAAAGGGACTGGGCTTTTAGCCTATCTGTGTATGGTAGATGTCTGAAGCCCTGTATTTTCTGGGTGAGGAATCTCTGTGGTATCTCTAGCTGTTGCATGTGCTTTGTGAGATACATGCCGAAAGGGGCATTGTATTCAGTAATTGGTCTTATAAGGGAAGAATACAGGAATGTTATGACCACCTTGTCCCTGGATGAGATACCCTTACTAATGAGGTGGGCCATGTAGAAAGCTTTCTGTACAATGGAGGCAATATGGGGGTCAATAGTCAGTTTGCTATCGACCTGGGTTCCCAAGTCCCTCATGACTGATTGCATGCTTAGTGCCTTATTTTCGATGTGATAATTTGTGGGGATGTCATTCTCCTCAAAAGGGATGATGATGCATTTTTTGGCATTCAGTTTGAGGCCATGTTTCTGGCACCAGTCATTTGTTTGGGTGAGACCCTCTTGAAGGATTGTCCACATCACTAGGGGAATTGATGACTGCACCCAGCTTGCAGTCACCTACAAATTTGGTCAGCCATAGCCCACTAGATTTGGCCTGCACCTCTGAGAATTATATCTCAAACAGCAGAGGCCCCAAGACCAATCCCTGGGGTACACCACTTGTTTCAAGTCTACTACTTGAGGTGGCTTCTGCTATTTTGACTAGGTGGGTTCTATGAGTGAGCCAGTTTGCTACCCATCTGGTAACATATGGATTGATGCCTAGTTGAGAGAGTTTATCTGTTATACCTGAGTGGGGAATAGTATTGAAGGCCTTGGCCAGGTCAAGGAAGGCAGTGTGCACTGTCTTCTTCTCATCTATGGCCTTGGTGACTATCTCAAAGAAATCGACCAAATTTAACAGGCATGACCTCCCCTTGACCAAACCAAACTGTGTGGGATTAAGTGTCTGGAGGTTGCCAATTTCCTTGTTAATGAGGTCCATGTTAATCTGCTCCATGGCCTTGCAGATCAGGCTAGTTAGGCTCTAGTTAGCCTGATGGGTCTATAATTTCCTGGATCAGTGAACGCTCCACCTTTGTACAAAGGGATGACAGTAGCTGTCCTCCACTTGGCTGGGATGAAGCTGGTACTCAGGCTTTATTCAATGCTTAATACAAGGGAAGGTATATGCAGTGACATTGTCAAAAAATTTATGCAGCATTCATAAAGGAATCATACAAGTAATGTGTATAATATTTTTGTTCTTGTTTTATTGTGCTTTGTAGATCGTGTGTTGCAGATTTCTTGAGTAGATTTTTGACCTGTAGTTATACTATCCTACATTTTTTCATATGAAAGCAGAGTAAAACTGTTATTGCTTTACATTACTGCCTGCCAGTGAAAGTTAGGACCAAATTCACAGAAATAAAATTAATTTCCAAACAACCACTTAAAATTAAGCTAAGTCAAATCTCCTAGAGATAGTGTCTTAAATGATTAAAAAAATATTAACAAAAAGCCTATGTAAATGGTTCCCTTAGCAGGTCCCCTTAGAAGATAGGATAGTTAAATGTCAGATAATAAAACTCTGTGCAGCTTTGTAAAAGATTTTAATGACCATGCACAGTACGTACTAAACGTTTACCATGTTGCTGTTGGTACAGATATTAAATACCCCAAAACCGTACAGACCATAGAAAGGTAGCAACTCATACTGGTGAATTAATATAAATAAAGTTGTGTACAAGTTACATTATGTTAAAGTGAAAATTTCTAAATAAAATGAAAGCCATCTTTCAAAATGATGAATTTATTTCTCTAACTTAAACATGCAGTTTTTCTAAAGTTTCTTAAGGTGTCTGGGGATGTGCTAATAAGAAATCTTAGATTTTTTTTTTGTGGGGGGGGTTGAGGTTGACATTTCTGATCAGACAGCATCAGATGAATACTTATCTGATAATGCAAGTTACAGTCAGATAGATGCCAGTCTATGTATGTGCAAGCATTACAGTATATTTACAAATGAATATGCTATGAGTCCTTTTTCTTTCAGTCTAGTTTAAGGGTTAGATTTTAATAGTAATGTGTTAAAGAAATATATTATATTAAATCATCAATTGGCCTTTTTCCTATTTTCTATATTGGATGAGGGTGCTATGTCTCTAGATTCAGTGACACACTCCTACCTTCTTCTACAGTCATGCCAGACTGATGAAAGTCTTCTCTCAAACAATCCATTTATTGGTTTGATAGACACACTAATTTCCTCTTGCCTTCTTTCTGTCTGTCCCAAATTTCCTTCACCAGATTTTCTTCTGCTTTCCTGCACATGTATCCTGACCACCATAATCTCCTCTCTTTGAGCTTCTCTGGAGTTGCAGCTACTTGGGCTTCTTCTCAGATGTCCTCAGATTTTCATGCATCCTACTCCCACCTCAGGCACTTCATCTCCATCACTTCTAGCTTCCTCAACTGCTCTGCCTTCACTGCCCAGGTTTCTGTACCATAGAGTAGTACTGGTCACATCAAAGTTTTGTACACCTTACCTTCCAGCTTCTTTGGCCTTCTTCTGTTATACACTAGCCCTGACACTCTGTGCCTGTTGACTACAGCCTCTCTAATTCTGGCTTTGACCTCCTTATTCAGACTTCCCTTCTCCTCAACCACCCCTCCTGGGTACTTGAAGCTGTTAACATGCTCCACTCTTTTCTTTCCTATCTCTGTCCTCAGCTTCGTCTGATTTACCCCATTCTCAGCTAATTCAGGTGTCTAAAGTTGTACTCAGTTTCAACCCTCTTGTTCAGAGTTTGCCTGTAATGCCAAATTATTTACATACATATCTTTGTTGAGCTGTCCCCTCCATCCTGTTTGCTAATGTAGTCCATCACCAGTATGAATAGCAGTGTGCACAAAGCTTAACGCTAATGCATGCCCACACCCACTGCAAACTCCTCTCTGATCCAAACACTGTTTGTAGCTGTGTCATTTGGTCCTTGTACCTAACCTGCACTAATTCCACCAATGTTCCTAGGACTTCATACCATTGCAGGACTGCCCAATTCAGTTTTTTTGGGAACCTGCTATATGCTTTCTCCAAGTCTAGGAATCCTAGTTGGACTCTTTTCTCATCTCTAGCTTCTTCTCAACTATCTGTCTCACTGTACACATTAGGTCCTTTCTTCTGCAATAAGATCTGAATCCAACCTGCTCATCTCCTGTCTTACTTTCTACTACTCTGCGTATTTGTTTATCAATCACCCTTTCCAGAAGTTTTCTGCAGTATTGCAGGAGTTTGATACCACTATAATGCCTACAGTCATTACTGTTCCTTTGTTCTTGAACACTGACATTAGTATGCAAATTCTCCAGTCACCTGGGATACATGCTATGAGTACCCTCAAGAGCCATTTTTCCCCTATCTCACCCAGCATCTTGATCAAGTCTGTTGTGATCTCATCTGAGCCTCCTGTTTTCCATGACTTAATTTTCTTTAGTGCAGATTTCCTTCTATATCACTTTTGCAGTATTCCTAAATATAAAGGATGTCTCATCCTGGGCAGCCCGATGCTCAGCCAGTGTACATTAGAATAAAAGATCTTGTTTGCACCGTACATCACATTTATGCTCCCCACACAGAATGTATGGCATAAAAGAGATGTACAGATGCAACTACTCAGAACTTTTGCCACTAGTTTTAACGCCTTTGTTGCCAGTTGGTTTGAAGTTTTTGATGCTGTACTGTATTCTGCGACACCAGATAAGTGCCCTGTTGGGGTTATTTTTTTTTTCTTTACTAACTTTCTTGATCTTGTATTTTATCATTACCTGGCAGTTCATGTCATCCAAGAGGGGGAAATGTCAGTGTGGGAGGTGGATTCCCCATAAGGATTGTCATGAACAGTGTCTTTTTTTGTTTGAAAAGACCTTAAACATATTTTTCTCTCACCTAGCCCTAACTTCCAGAGGAATTATCCTTCTAAGTTTGCTTTTGTTTGCAGTTAACCCTGGCAGGCCTCTTAGGGCAAGAAGAGTGAGAGGCAGCCCCCCCCACACTCACACACACACACACACACACACACACACACACACACACACACACACACACACACACACGCACACACGCACACACACACACACACACACACACACACACACACACACACACACACACACACACACACACACACACACACGCACACACACATACTTGCTAAGGTGCTAAGTTTACTCAGATTTCTGTGGCCCAGAAGCCTCCTTTATCTGAAAAGCCTGCTTCTCTTTGACAATTTGCCCATTCTTGCCTTTAGCACAGGTTCCTTTGCCCCATTGGCTCTCCGTTTGTCTTCCACATTGGCATCTCGTCACTTAAGACTCTTGGGTTCTTTCTGTCATCCATCAGGGTTACTTCATGGTATGGAAGTCTCTCCCTTATTTTTTTAGGTATTCCTCACCTTCTGCTAGAGAAACTTTCTCATTTCCTGGAGGTACTAGGGTCCCTGTTGAACCAAGGGACCATGCAACCTTTCCTCCCTTCCCAAGTGGGATGGGATTTTTATTCCAGGATGTTCCTGGTTCCTCGAAAGGAGATCATTTGGAGACCTATTTTGAATCACTCCCAGCTCAGCACTTATCGCAAGATCTCTTCTTTTCGAATGCTTACTCTGCGAACTCTGTTTCCTCTTTTATTACCCCAGGCTATCCTGGTGTCCCTGGATATGAAAGAGCCTTCATATCCCTATCCACCCTCTCTTCAGGAAGTTTTTCCATTTTTCTGTATCTTCCTCTCATTTTCACTTCTCTGCTTTGCCCTTTGGTCTCTCTACTGCCCCAAGGGTAGTCACAAAATGCCTAGCACCTGTGATTGCCTTCTGTAGGCTCCAAGGCATTCAGATTTTTCTTTTTCTAGATGACATGTTACTTCAGATGCCTTCACCCAGTTGATTGTTGCAAGATCTGCAGTTCACTATCTGTCTTCTTCAAAGTCTGGGGTTTACTATCAACTTCCAAAAGTCCATCCTGACTCCATCTCAGGATCAGGTGTATCTGGGTTGCAGGACTCAGATGTTGCATATGCTGGCCTCTCTTCCACCTCCAAAGGTTTATCATTGACAGCCTTCGTTCAATCTCTTCTTCCCCTGATGGGGCCTTTTCTATTCTGATGCTGCTTCTTGCCCAACTGCACATGCAGAAACTTCAGTGGCACCTCAAGTCAGTTTGGCTGCAGCATCGTCACCTTCTGACTTTCAGGTACCTCTCCTTCCCTGTCCCAAGAAGGAATTTGAGTGGTGGATTCAACAGTTCGCTCTCAACCCAGGCCAGCTATTTCAGCTTCCAGTCCCTTCTCAAGAGCTGCTCACCAATGCCTTGGACATGGGGTGAGGGGAATCTCTAAGTCACCTGAAAGTTCAGGGTCTTTAGCATCCCCATCAGCAGTCAGACCATATCATAGGTTCATAGGTTCATAGGTTGGTACTAGGCTATCGGCCCTAGGGCCTATACAAGCCTAGCCATAACAATTTCCTGGCTATTTCTTCTCACAATATTTACTTCCCTGGACCACTGTTATCTACATAAACTTCCTTCTGATTTATCTCACCATCTTATAGGTTCATAGGTTGGTACTAGGCTATCAGCCCTAGGGCCTATACAAGCCTAGCCGTAACAATTCCCTGGCTATTTCTTCCCACACTATTTACTTCCCTGGACCCCTGTCTATCAGCATCAAACAGATGAGGGCTCTTATTCTGGCCCTTCAGGCTTTCTCTCTAGGCTCCTTGAATATGTACACAGACAGCACAACCATGATGTGGTATGTTAACAAGAAAGGGGGCATGAAATCCTACCTCATTTGCAGGATGATGCTTCAAGCATGGGAAGTGGCTATCAGTTATTAGTTAACTCTTCAGGCCATGTACATTACTTCAGAGCACAATCTTGTGGCAGATGCTCTGAGCAGATCCAAAACACAGGCTCATGAATGGATGCTTCACAGAGACATGTTTCTGGACATTGTCCATCAGAGAGGTATTCCTCAGATCATTTTGCCTCCCCTCTGAATAGATAGTTTTCTCTCTTCTGTTCCAGAGTGCCATGCCATCTGGCCTGGAAAATGGACGCCCTATCATTTCCATGGAAGCAGAGGTTTCTTCATGCTTTCCCTCCTCTTCATCTACTTCCACGAGTCCTGCAGAAGATTCAGCTGGACTCCACAAAAATCTTGCTAGTGACTCCTTTTTGGCCACAACAGCAATGGAACCCCCTCTTAATGCATCTGGGCAGGGACAGTCATCACATGTTACCTCACTGGTTGGATCTCTTCGTACAGGGCAAGGGGTCTGCCGTACATCCCCACGTATCCACTCTGCAACTGACATTGTGGGTATTAGGGTTTTGATCCCTTTCTAGCACCTCTTTTCTGAGGATGTGCTCTGGGTTTTAAAGCGGCAAGGAGACCCTCAACCAGAAAATCGTATGTATCCAAATGGAAGATATTTTCAGTCTAGTGCCATGCTCGGAACCAGGACCTTTTTTCAGTGGGGGTCACTTTAGTCCTCTCTTATATTTAGTTGCTCCAATCTGGTTTGGCCTATTCTTCTGTGAAGGCCCATTTATCAGTCATTTTTACTTCTCTTTCATTGATTCCTCCTTTGACTTCTCATTTTGAGGTCAAAAAATTTCTAAAAGGCATCCTGCATATTAGGCCTCCAAGAAAGCCTATTCCTCCTCCTTAGGACCTTAATTTTGTATTGGAGAAATTGACTCTGGCTCCTTTTAAGCCTGCAGATTCTGCTTCTTTGCAACATTGTACCTGCCAGCTCTTACTTCTGCTCGGAGGGGTTCAGAGCTTCAGGCCCTTATGGCCAATCCTCTTTTTTTGTATTTTTTTTTTTTACAGGGATAGGGTGTCCCTTTGTACTAATCCTTCTTTTATGCCCAAGGAGGTGAATGAGTTGTCTTTAAATCAGTTGGTACAACTCACTTCCTTTTTCCCTTCTCCTCAGTCTGTTACTGAGAGGGTCCTGCATACCTTGGATTTGTGCAAACAGTTCGGGTACTATTTGGATAAAACTAGGATTGTTTGTAATTTGATGAACTTTATGTTTCCTTTCATCCCAGGTCTTTGGCTTTGGCTGTTGTTAAGGAAACCATCTTGGATTTCTAAGGCCATTTCTTTTTGTTATTCTTTTCATGGCAATTTTCTCTCTGCTTCTGTTAGAGCTCATTCTAGTCAGGCGGTTCTGGTGTCTTCTTCAAGGGATTGGACACCACTTTCATCCTTCAGACTACTACTTGGTGTTCAGTGCATACCTTCACTAAGCATTATAAGTTGTATATGGTTTCTATGGCCTGAGCAGGTTTTGCTGAAACCATTTTATATGGGTTTGTTGTGGCTGTTCTCAGCCTTCCACCCTCATTCTGTTTCTTGGGCTTTTTTACCCTCCCATATATTTAGGAATACTACAACAGTGATACAGAAGGACATGGCGCAGTTGTGTAAATAACATAAGATGTCCTCCTCTTGACTGTTGCAGTATTTGCTTCCCCGTTCCAATGCCCTCTTGTTTCTTCTACATTTTTTCCTGATGGTTATGCATGGAGTCCTTTGTCCTATGATGCTTGTTCTCTACTGGGGCAAGTCACTTCTGGGTAGTTGCATCCGTACTTCCCTTTCATGTCTTATGGTCTGTGTGGGGAGCATAAATGTGACATATGACGCAAAGATCTTTTAGTCTAATATACACTGACCAAGCGTCGGGCATCCTAGGACAAGACATCCCTTGTATTTCGGAATACTACAACAGTGAAGAGAAGGAATCTACTGTTATGGTAAGATTTTAGACAACTGTATTTTCTTCTTTTGTGGTGGGTTCCTCCTCTTATTTGAAGCTGTGTATAGGACAGTACAGCTTCTGTGGGATTTTCTTCATTCAGACGCTGCTGGGAGTACATCTACCATCTGCCTTTAATGTCCTGTGGACTGGTGAGCAGCTTGTTGCCAGTATCTTTATATAGGGTGCATGATGACTATTTTCTTTAGTTTTCTGTGCTTGCCTTGCAACCTGATAGAGTTTCTTGGTGCTATCTACTAAGTCACTTTCCAGAATATGGTAGTGTGCTTTTAATGCCTTCTTCTTTGGTATTGCAATTGCTCTTTTAGCCTCTTTGTTAGACAATATCTTCTGTTAAACACTTTGATTAAATTATCAGTGGAGGTTATAATGATAGGAATATTTGTTATACTCTGATTAGCTGGAACTGGGGGTATCTTTAGAAATGTGTGAAGAAATAAAATGGTTATGGACAAGCACAAGGATTGAGGACAGTCCACGTAAAACTGATACTAAAAACATTCTACTTAACCAGATATTGCTGAAATAGCTTGGTATTGTAAGATTAAAGAACTAAAAGTCTGTGGTCCAGTCCTGGATTTCATTAAAAAAGCATTTACTGTTTCAGAGTTAGCACAGAGGCTTAAAGCTATGACTTGTTAATGAGTGCTTTGCGTTTCAAGGGTGCAGGGTTTGAATCTTTCCACCTTCATTTACTGACTGTGCGACCTTAAAATAAGTTACTTAATCAGACATTGCCCTGGGGCAATTGGGAATTTGGTTTAGGTTCCTTAATGGTTTCCTGGACTGCATGCCTACGTGCTATTTATGAACCTATGAGTTGAAAATATTATTTAAAAAAATTCAAAGCACTTGTCATATATATTGAAATGAGTCCTATCCTTTTAGGGGATAGTATCACTGAAAAAGCCCTATTTGTAACCACCAAAAATGGATACATTTATGAGCAAATTGTACGGGTTTTTTATTTATTGCATCAACATTAATAAATATAGCACATTTAATTTGTGGATAATGCATTTTCCAAATAAGAATTCTTAAAGTCCAGAATTAAAATCTGCCTTAAGATATTGAAGCTGCTTTACTTTCAGTGATTTAAATATTCTACAAAAAATTCACTTTTTTTCTGATTGAGGGTTGGTGAATGAATGATGTAATTTACATTTCAGGAAAAAGCCCCTGTGTTTTAGTTTCCTCAGTTGAAAAATTGAGGTTAACCATTCACTCCTTTCTTTGATATATTCATGGTGAGCAGAGACATACCTATCAAAGAAGTAGATATGATATCATCTCAGTTAATGACCTCCTAATGAGTAAAATTGTACCAGTTAAGTTGTACTGCATAAATTAGCCAAGAATGAACAAACTGATGTTTTGTAATCAAAGTGACAGTAACTGGTACAGTTAACTACCTTGTTCTGTGCAGAATATTACTTCTTGAGGAAAAATACAGAAAAATGGTAATAAAGCAGGGGGGAGAAACTAAAAGCATTAGAATATGTATTGTGATGTTCATTCTCAAAGAAGTGGCTGAACATGACAAAAGATGGATGTCCCAGTGGTGCAGATATTAGCATTTTTTCCATGTGGCAATTGTTATTCATTTCTTTCATGGCTAGTGTGCCTTTGAGTTTCCACAAAACCTTGTCTCCATGTGTGTTTTCTAGGTGTTTCAGTTTCCTTCCACATCTGTAAGATGTAGAATAGAATGAAGTGGTGATCCTGAATATTGTCTTTGGGTGAGTGTGTGGGTGTTTATACTGTATTATACTGCATCATACCTGGGATTAGTTACTCTATTTTGTGTTCACTGACTGCAGGACATGCTCTCGCTCCCACATGACCCTCAGCTGTATAAGTGGTTAGTCAGACAATGAATGAATATCTAAGAACAGCTGAATAAGTGCTGGTTAAATCTGTGTAGCATACACACTGCGTTTGAAAAGAAAAGAAGATTGTTTCACTGAGAATTTTCCATTCAAGTCTGATATTGAAACAGAATTAATTCACTTTTTCATGTCATCTGGAGGCCTCACAGGATTTACTATCTGGTTTGCTGTAGGCTCAAATCCTTCATCATATTTTTTTCCTAAATGTGTTACGTCTTCAGTGAAACTAGTTTCAGTGATGCTTATGAAATGACACTCACAACAAAAGCTCTTCAGCTCCACAGGATAAGCAGCTAAATCCAAATAAGACAACAGCCAGTTCACCAAAGCAGTTTATTCTCTGTAGATACTCTTCTCTAGCACCTCGGCTACACAAAGCCTTCAAGGAGTAACTAACAAAACACTTCCATCCAATACTTATACACACCTACACTGTGTAGCCGAGGCACTAGAGAAGAGTATCTACAGAGAATAAACTGCTTTGGTGAACTGGCTGTTGTCTTATTTGGATTTAGATGCTTATGAAATGCTAGGCGCTAGAGAAGAGTATCTACAAAGAATAAACTGCTTTGGTGAACTGGCTGTTGTCTTATTTGGATTTAGATGCTTATGAAATGAGTCTGTTCGACTGACAGTGAACTAAACATTCTAATTATTGCATGTCACAATGCATTGTTGTTGAGGTTTAAGCTACAAAGCTAACATACTAAATAACCAAAAACAAACTGTAGAATATAAAACAACAAACGCTAGGAAAACCTCTCTGGAAGCCAAGCACAACGTCAAAATAGAAGGTAAAATCAAGGCTTTATTAGCGTAACTTTAAATCAATTTTGGAGAAGGCTAGTGGGACAACTTTGAACATACATCCTCAAATGGGCAGATGTGGAAGCTGCCCATGGTGGTCCAAGATTAATATTGGTAACACATTTGTTGGGGATGGAAAGGAGTACCACACATCACCCATAAATTCGATTGTAATTCTAAGGGGGTAATTTACATAGCTAAGTGTCAATATTGCGCATGTTATTATATCAGCAAAACCAACTGCAGACTTAGGGACAGAATTTATGAACATGAATATGCCATTAGAAAGGGGTTGAACATTAATTCTTTGGCAAAACACAGTAAGGTATTTAAAAGCCATAGTTTTAAATATATGGCTATAGATACTATTAATTTAGGACCATAAGCCTGACTAGCTTGGTCTGCAAAGCTATGGAAAGGATCATCATGGACCTCATAAATAAAGATATTTGGGACCTACAGACACTGGATCCTACCCAGTTCAGTTTTGTTAAGGACAGATCCTGCCTCTTAAACCTGGTCAATTTCTTAGAAACAGTCACCAAGGCCATTGACGAGGGGAAGGTGGTCCACACAGCCTACCTGGACCTCGCAAAAGCCTTCGATACAATACCCCACTCGGGCATTATAGATAAGCTCACCAGCTTAAATATAAACCCCTGTCACTAGATGGGTTGCAAACTGGCTCAAGGACAGAACCCACATGGTTAAAATTGCTGGAGCCATGTCAGACTCCAAACCAGTTATAAGTGGTGTCCCACAAGGCTCAGTCCTGGGACCTCTCTTGTTTGGTATATATTTCTCTGAGGTACAGGCCAACACGGAAGGACTGTGGCTGACCAAGTTCGCAGATGACTACAAACTGGGTGCCATAATTGACTCTCCAGCTGACACAAGCATCCTCCAAAAGGGCCTCATAGAAACAGACAACTGGTGCCAGAGCCATGGCCTCAAGCTGAACGCCAAAAAGTGTATAGTCATCCCCTTTGGCAAAAACAAAGTGCCCACAAATTACCACATAGGTGGTTATCCATTAAGTACAGAAGAAGTAATTAGGGACCTGGGGACCCAAGTTGATAGCAATCTCTCATTTGACAACCACGTGGCCAAAGTGGTTAGAAAAACATTTTATATAGCCCACCTAATCATGAAGGGATTCACATCTAGATCAGGGGAGGTCATCGTGCCTCTTTACTCATCCCTCATCAGACCCATAATTGAGTACAATGCCCCTTTTGGGATGTACCTTACCAGACACCTGCAGCAACTGGAAAGACCCCAAAAGTACCTCACTAAGAGGATCAAAGGGCTCAAACAGATGCCATATGCTGCCCGGTTAAAGAAACTACAGCTCTACTCAGTGGCATACCGCCTGCTCAGAGGCAATCTGTGCCTGACGTATAAAGCCATGTCCAACCCAGAATTAATGGACATGCTGCACCTCAGAAAATCCAAATCCCATTGAGCTACGCGCTCGAAAGACTTGAACCTCAGCACTGAAATAAATAGGACATGCTGGAGGGACAGATTTATAACCCGGAGGTTCCCTTCATTCTGAATTAAAATCCCAGTCCAGGTTAGGCAGAGTCCCTCATTGACTCTCTTCAAGAGGAATCTTGATGAGTGGATGGGAGATCGTAGGTTTACCCCGGGTATCCCTTCTGTGTCACTGTTAGACAGAGGCACAGTATACTAACCTCGAAAAAGGGCATAGCAAAATTAATTTAAAATGGGTGGCGAAAGCCAAACACACTCTGGCTAGGCTTATAAATGCCCTAGGGCAGATAGCCTAGTATGAACCTATGAACCTATGAACCTAAGAGGGGGCCCCATTAGCCTGTTGTTAGAGAAAAATGAACTTTTATGGCAATTGAGACTTAATGCTTTCAGATGGCTGGGGTTAAATGATGTCTGTTCTATTTCTTATCTCTTAAAGCTGAAAGCAATGGGCAGATGAGATTTTACTTCATTTTATTTTATTTCATTTTACTTATAAGTCATTTTTTTGCTTAATATGATTAGCATGTATAATTTTATAATTACTGAACCAGAAAAAGTTTGTAATATTGATATAGGTTTAATATTTGAAATGGTTGACTCAGTTTCAAGTGTATGCTCTTAATGTCTTAGGGGGCGGTTTAATTGTTGTGGAACTGTTGTATTTTGATTGGATTTCTGTTTTCTAAAACAGTGAGCATTTAATTCCTGTTTTTATCTGATGAAGTCCATGGTTAATGGATGAAAGCGTTACGCTGATAAAGCCTTGATTTTACCTTCTATTTTGATTTTGTGCTTGGCTTCCAGACAGGTTTTCCTAGCCTTTGCTGTTTTATATTCTACATCGCTAACATACATTAATAACAACTCATATGCTGTTGTGGACTAAATAAACAATGTGTGATTTCTTATAGGAAGAATTTCAGAATTAGCTGACTTCAAAATATGTAATGACATCAAAGTATAAACTTAAAAAAATCATTTATATTTCATTTTGCAAACTTGTAACTATAATACGTGTATGTGTTTTTATATGTGTGTGTGTGTAGATATATGGGATTTAAAATTAGTTACATTGTTAGAAAATGATACTACACAAAATATTGTATATAGGTTTGTACAGGTATGCTGTATACAAGTATTCTGACATGAAACATTTGAGATGAAAATTGCTATGCCAGTCATTTAACAACTGTTCATAGGTAAGTCCTAGGCTATCTGCTCATGTGTGCAGTTTTTAGTGCAGGCTATTTTCTCTTTCATGGATGGGAATCAAACTCTCTGCTTTGTACCGGTGAGGTAAACATCTTAACCATTATGCCAGCCTCCAACTCCCAACTCCCAACCTTCATGAAATAGTATTGAGGTACCTGTCTGTCTGCCTGTCTCTTTAAAGTACAGGAGCCTGATGAAAAGGTCCCTTTTCAGTCGCAGCTTATTACAGATATAAGATATGAATACATAAAACCAGAGCAAACATTACTGGAACCAAAAGCCTACATATGCAGATATGTAGCAATTAGTGAAATCCTAAGGTTCTGATTAGATGTTCTTACCCCATTTTGTGTCCAAACAATCCAAAATTCCAGGAAAATGCAACTGCAGTCTCTCTGGTCATATAACTTATCATCTTCCTACCTTTCTTCCCTCTATGTGCCTTGGTCTATCTACTTTTGATTATGATTCTTTCAGCATGCCAGCTCTGATTTCCACCCTGTTTATAATACATGTGCATACTGAGCTTTGTCAGTCACTATGTATATAGTGTGATTTATGTATTGTGCTTACACTTGGCTGTGAAAGAAATAAGTCCAGTGGGGTCAGTGCTCTACCCAGGTTAACAAATTCACAATAAAATACTATAAAAACTGTTTGTAGTGGTTTGTTTGTTCTGAGCCATTTTTCCAGGTCATCTTGGCTTGGAAGGCGCCTGTCTGCACTTTTGTGAAAGAATTGTGTTCGATTGGCACCTGACTGATAAAGGGAGGCCAGTCAAGGGCTTGGAATAAGCATCCTCACTGGTCTTTTTGAATTTTTTAGAGTTTTTTCTCAAGCTTTAGCTTCTGCTATTTAGGCCCTGCATCTAAGCAAGATTCTGCTTGTTTGCGCATTGAGCAGCACTGTGCACTGCCGTGCAACTGTATACTAAAGCCGAACAGTTAAATTCAACAAATTTTCCATAAAACACAGATGGAAATATCTATTCTCCAAGCTCCTCTCTGATTGTTTCGAAAAAGCCACCCCTAGCAACAACAGTCATCAACCTAGCATTATGGACAGTTGGACTACCCTTGTTTCTCTTGCCAACCTTGTTGACTTGGTTCTCTTGAGACAGTCTAGCAATTGCCTCATGTGCACAGACAACCCTCTACTAATAATACAGTCTAGTACAGAGTGTGAGAGATGTATCTACACCAATAATCTAGAATCCATGTTCTCTCTCTCTCTCTCTCTCTCTCTCTCTCTCACTCAAAACAGTAACATGGAGAAGGTTGTCAACTCACCCAACACTACATATTCACATAGTACGCACCAAACATGTAAATCCACATATACGGAGGTTCTCTCAAAAAACTTATCAAAACACCAGAGACCTCCAAAATGCAAGTCAGCTAGAGCTAACACAATCTCCAAGGTACCCAAGACACACAGCAACACCAGTGTCTCACCCACCAAGCCCATAAGGCATAATATTAAAAAATCAAGTTTTCTTGTCATTGGAGACTCAGTAGTGAGACACACGGATGTTCCACTCACTAGGTTGGACAAGGAGAAAGTCACAGTCAGCTGCCTGTCCGGTGCCAGGATTCACCAAATCATGCATACACTCACGTCTCTCAGCAACAAGTACTGTTATAACTCTGTCATAGTTCCTATTGGTGTGAAAGACCTAAGATGTACCTCACTGGACTATATGAAGAGACACATAGTCAAGCTCTGAGTATGTATCCCAGGCAGATATGTCCCTAGCCTTGAGCAGCATGCTACCCTCACCTAGAAGCATGCCACAGTATAAACAAAAATGATTGATTTCAATAATTGGCTTAGTTTTTGGTGCCATTCCAGTGGGATCCAGTTCCTCTCTGCTTGTGAAGCCATGGTCAATAAACCTCACTAATTCACCAGAGACAGTTTTCACCTGGCCCCACTAGGCTTTCAGGTGCTGACAAAAGCTATTGCCTCCCCCATAGTGCCTTTTGCAGGCAAAGTCTCGAAAACAACATTACCAATGTGAAATTAACCAATCAGAACAAAATAAGGGTTATGCTGCTAAATTCCAGGAGCATAAACCAAAGATTGCACTCTCTGGAAGAACTTCTATCACTAGAAGATGTAGATGTATGCGCAGTCACTGAAACCTGGTTTAAGGCCTCAGAGAGTACCCTGGCCCTGCAAAACTACAATGCTGTCCACACCTTCAGATCACAAAAAGAACATGTGAAAACCAAAGGAGGCGGTATTTCAATCTATATTAGAGATAAATTCACCTCAAGTCTAGTTCAACACTCCATAGAGTTACTCCACGTCCAGGTTAAAGTGGATGAGATACCCATTCAAGTCCTAGTCAGTTATAGATCCCCCTCCATGTGTCACGACACCCATGAACCCTACTTAACCAAACTGAAGAAATCCATATTTTGCCAAACACACACTGGCTATTGGGGATTTCAATTATCCCACCATCAACTGGGAAACCTACTCTAGCCCAAACTTGCTAGCACAAAAGTTCCTTGACTTTGGACTTTGTGAATTCATATGCCCTGGAACAAATTGTCCATACCCCAGCAAGAGGAACAAACACGCTAGATCTGGTGCTCACCAACATCTCAAACAGGTGCACTGCTACAACTGTTGGACCCTCATTAGTTAAAACTGACCACAAATCAGTCACATTCGAACTGACACTAACACCAGAACTCACAAAGGGTGAAATCAAACTAAAAATCTTCATCAAGGCAAACTATACCCTCCTAGGTGAAGGTATAAATGGATTCCAAGCCTCACCCCAAGCTGAAAGTGGTAACTACACTGAAGCTTACACTAAAGCCCTGTACAATCACTGCAATAAATGCAAAAAGTTGCTGTCCAAGAAAACAAAGATAAGGACCCAACAATGGAAAAGCACCCTCCTCAACCTTAACAGGCAAATAAGACAACTTGTTAAATCATCCAAGAGCTCCTTTGAGAGAAATCTAGCAAGTACTGGCAAGGATAACCATAAGGTCTTTTACAGCTATGTACATTACCTAAAGGGTAGGACCCAAGCATGTGCAGAACTGCTGGCCAATGGTACCACATGCACTGACCCCACAGAGATAGCGAACCTGCTAGCAGATAGATTTGGTGAAAATGTCACTCCCTTATCCCTCCTAACTTGCAACAAACCCACCATCAACCCCCCCCCACCTTGCATATCTGAAGAGCAGGTCCTCAAAGCTCAGTCCAAGGCAAAGAACACAGCCTCTATGGGACCAGATGACATCCCAGGGACAGATTTGTGGTTTCCCATCCACTCATCAAGGTTGTTCTTGAAGAGGGTCAGTGAGGTACTCTGTTTGATATCTATGGAAAGTCTATTCCTGAGATGGGACAGCCTCTGGGAGACAAACCTTCACTCTACCAGGTTTTGTTAATGTTGCATATTAGATTTAGGCCTATTGAGTGGGTAATGTGCGAGGAGTTAGACTTATGGATATGGAGCATCTCTAGTAGGTCAGGGTCCAATATTGTCTTCTAGGCGAGGCACAGATCACCTCTGAGCAATCTGTATGATACAGAGTAAAGTGATAGTGATTTGAACCTGCCCACATTAGACAGGTGTTAGAAGCCATGGATTGTCTTTGTAAGGTATTTCTATGGCCTTTCCAGTTGGTGCAGATGTTTGGACCGGTACATACCAAATAGGGTGTTATACTCAATTATAGGTCTAATGAAGGAGGAGTACAGAGAGGTAATAACCTGCTTTTTTCTGGATGCAATCTCTTTACTTATGAGTTGAACTAAGTAAAAGGCTTTTCTGACCACTGCCGCCACATGATGTCTGACTGTGAGATTGTTATCAACCTGAGTATCCAAGTCTCTCACCATGGGCTGTGTGCTTAGGGGGGGTTGCGTTGATGTGATAATCAGTAGGGACCGTGTTTTTGCCAAATGGTATGATAATACATTTTTTTGCATTGAAAGTAACAGACTCTAAATCCAACTTCAGACCAGTGACAAGTGGAGTACCACAGGGTTCAGTCCTAGGTCCTCTCCTGTTTAGTATCTACTTCTCTGAAGTAACTAACACAGAAGGTCTTTGGCTAACAAAGTTTGCAGATGACTGCAAACTAGGAGCCATAAACTAATCTCCTAATGATGTGGACATCCTACAAAAGGGCCTCACTGAGACAGGTGCCTGGTATCAAAGCCATGGCCTGAAGCTCAATGCCAAAAAGTGCATTGTCATCCCTTTTGGTAAAATTCTGTACCCATGAACTACCACATAGGCAGTAGTCTACTTAACACCGAAAGTGTGATAAGAGACCTTGGGACACAGGTGGACAGTAGTCTCTCCTTTGATAATCGCATTGCCACAGTAGTCAGGAAATCCTTCTACGTGGCACATCTCATCACAAAAGGTTTCTCATCCAGGAAAAAAGAGGTCATTGTTCCTCTCTACTCATCACTCATTAGACCCATTATAGAGTACAATGCCCCTTTTAGTATGTACCTCACAAGACATCTACAACAACTGGAAAGACCACAGAAATACCTCACAAAGAGGATTATCAGCCTCAAACAGATGCCCTATGCAGACCATCTCAAAAAACTCCATCTTTACTCTGTCACATATCGCCTACTCAGAGGCAATCTCTGCCTAACATAAAAGCTATGTCAAACCCAGAGCTGTTGGACATGGTCCATGTAAAGAAATCCCAATCCCTCTGAGCTACATGCTCCAGGGACCTAAACCTTGTCACCACAACAAACAGAACATGCTGGAGGGATAGATTCCTATCTCAGAGACTTCCCATACTCTGGAACAAACTACCTATCTATATCAAACAAAGGTTCTCATTAGCACTCTTCAAGAAAAATCTTGATGATTGGATGGGAGATAGGAAATTCACCCCGGGGATCACTTCTGTGGCTCTGCTCAACAGGGGGCAGGAAAATAATTTTCTTGGGTGGCAAAAGCCAGGGTACTGTTTGGCTAGGCTTATATAGGCCCTAGGGCCAATAGCCTAGTACCTACCTATGAATCTATGAACCTATGACTTTGGCACTAGTTATTTGTAGCTGTGAGACCCTTTTGAAATATGTTAATGTCATTTGGGGAGTCAATGATGGCACCCAACTTACAGTCATCCACAAACTTGGTCAGCCACAGGCCCTTGGTCTTTGCCTGGACCTCTTAGAAGTAGATGCCAAACAGTAGGAGTCCCAGGAAAGATCCCTGGGGAACACCACTAGTGACAGGTCTGCTGACAGAGGTGATGGCACCTATTTTGACCTTGTGGGTCCTATCTGTGAGTCAGTTGGCCACCCATCTGATAAGATTGTGATTAACACCAAGTTGTGTTAGCTTTTCAATGATGCCCAAGTGGGGAATTGTGTCAAAGGCCTTGGCCAGGTCACGATAAGCTGTATGTACTGACTTTCCCTCATCCAGGGCCTTGGTGACAGTCTCAAAGAAGTCAGCTAGGTTCAGTAGGCAAGATATGCCCCTGACAAATTCGAATTGGGCGGGGTCAAGTGTTTAGAGATTGCATATGTCCTTATTTATGAGATCCATAATAATATGCTCCATGGCTTTACAGATCAGACTTGTCTAGCTAATGGGGCGATAGTTTCCCAGGTCAGCAGTGGCACTACCTTTGTGCAAGGGGATGGCAATGGCAGTTCTCCACTCTGCTGGAATGAAGCTTGTAATTAGGCTGTGGTTAATTAACGTGCTTAGTGGCGAAGCTAGTTCTTGCTGGAGATGGTGCAGAATACACCCTGGGATATTATCAGGTCCCATGGAAGCTGTGTTCTTTGCCTTGGATAGGGCCTTTAACACTAGATCTACAGAGATGTGAAGTATGGGACAAGTATCAGGGATGTTGATTGGGCCTTTGGGGGCGATATGGGAGTGACATTTGCACTGAACCTATCAGCTAGTTGGTTGGCTAAGTCAGCAGGATCAGTGTAAGTGGGACCATTAAGTACTAATTTAAAACAAACCTGTACTTTGCCATAGAGGTTCCTAACGTAACTGAAGAAGGACTTGTGGTTTCCCTTTGCTTTGGAGGCTAGTTTCAACTCATAATTGGCTTTGGAGTTTTTCACTAGTGATCTAATTTGCTTGTTGAGGCAGAGGAGGGAGATTTTCTGATTTGGAATTTGTTCCTTTTTACCCTTGGACAACAGTTTCTTCCTTTTGTTGTAAAGGCTGTTGATAGAGGATGTCCACCAAACAGGTTTGTGTTTCCTTGAGGAGCAGGTTTTAGTTCTGTTGGATATAGCTGAGTCCATGCAGTTGTACAGGTGCTTGTATACTGCACTGGTGTACTGTTCAGCATAGTTGTCTGCATCTCTGAGGGTGGTGCTGGTGTGAAGCTGCTGATACCCTCCCTTAGGAGGGTGTAGTCAGCTTTTGAGAAGTTTTTTAGCCTGGTTACGGCTGGGAAGGAGTTGTGTGGGATAGAAACTTTGAATGAGACAGACTGATGATCTGATCTCACCCGATGACCTCCAAACACTGGACCCTACCCAATTCAGCTTCATGAAGGACAGATCCTGCCTGGTAAATCTGGTTTGACCATAGCCATTGGTGAGGGCAAATCTGTGCATGCAGCATACCATGACTTGGCAAAGTCTCTCAACACAATCCCACATTCAGCCATTATTGATAAATTTAGAAAATGGAATGTAAACCCCTTCATTGTAAGATGGGTTGCCAACTGGCTCACAAACTCATGTCTGCCATTATAGAGAAAATTTCCATGTAGCTCACTTGATTTAGTAAAGGCATCACCTGAAGAGAAAAGAAGTTATAACCCCTTATACTCGGCACTTATCTGGCCCATTATTGAGTATAATGCTCTATTCGGTATGTAGAGTACTAAGCATCTACAGCAATTACAGAGACCTCAGAGGTTTCTAACAAAGAAGATCAAGTGCCTCCAGCATGTGCCTTACATGGATTGACTAAAATCCCTGTCATTATACTACTCATCTTATAGACTTCTTAGGGGAGACTTATGCTTGGCATACAGAGCAACCCAAGACCCAAACCTTATGAACTTGCTGCAAATCTGTAAATCAAATAGGTCTAGGGCTACCCATTCCAGGGACTTAAATATGGCCTGTGACTTAAATAGGATATGCTGGAAGGACAGATTTATCTCCCAGTGGTTGCCATGTCTTTGGAACAGGCTACCAATTCATGTGAAATAGAGTACCTCTATGACACTGTTCAAGAGGAACCTGGATGAGTGGATGGGGCGCCATAAATTCTTACTAGGGTTAGCACCCACAGCCCTCCTGGACATGGGCTGCAATCACTAAATGCAGTATTGGGTACTGACTAGTACCTCTATGGTATTACATTGGGTTGAAACAGCTAGGCTTAAAATGTCCTCTGGGTCAATAGCCTAGTAATCACCTATGATCCTATGAATAAATGCAGATCTTGACTATAAATACATTTTAACTCAGAAACTCATTCCTGGCAGAAAGACTGACTAGCACTTATGTAAAAAAAAAAAATAAAACAATTCAGAAAAAAGACAGTGCTACTTAGTGTTAAAAATGGCCATTATTTTTGTTTATTTACTACGTGGTATTAAGGTAGACAATGTCATTTTGATTCCCTCTAAAGTTGTCCGTCTCTAGAGGAACAAAACTCAAACCATTTTCCAGAATAACAGTAGAACTCACTCATCATAACTTAATTCCAGTGTTCTTTGGCTTGAAAAAAAACCTGTGCATTGTCATGATTAAAACATGAAAAAGGACAATGAGAGAATATTAAATGTATGTTGACACACATTAGCATATTGGTAAACGGTTCAATGTTTGAGACTTGACAGTGAGAGTCCTAAAATAAGGAAGATTTAAGTGTAATTACGCACTAATAACAGTGAACTGCAGAGTTGCTGGCACACATTTAAAACATGTTTTTTTTTGCAGCAAAGTGTAAACCTCTAACATCCCTGTTTCCGATATATCAACTTGAAGATTACTGTATCTTGGAGAAATAATTGTCTGAGGTACAGAAATTTTGGACTTGGTATCAGTATTCCCTAATCCTATTTAAACTTCTGCAGTAGGAGCCCTAGCATAACCACATAATATTAAATAACATTTGCCTCACAAGAGAGAAGACAACAGCTGCCCTTAACGCAATGCACTGTGCTTTTATTACACATTTCACAACATAAACAGTATTGTTGCTCTGATGAAATGTAAATACACCACTGTATGTTTACAAAAAACTGTCCCATATTTTGCCCTGCTACTCAGAGATTCACTTCTTTGCAGGAAGTAACACTGATCTTGTAATGGAAGGTCACTGTCAAAGCAATGTAAAAGATCAAATTCGTCTAAAACATTTGACTGTCAATACATGTTTTGGAAAACAGTAACTGAAAACGGCAACTAAAATATGAATATGGTTAAGACCAAAACACATAAGGCTAAAAAAATGACAGAGCCTGAATTCATAATGACTTGTGTATTACCACTGTTTTTACTTTTAGAATTAAATTATCAACAAACAGTACTGTTTTATGTCCAGCTGATAGTTCATATACTTCCTCCATATGGACACATGCTTCATTTTTTCATGCCATATAACGAAGTGGCAAGATTCTTTTACTTTTAAAACTTGGGTTACTTAACTGCTTGTTTTAGTATGTATATCATCTTTTTTGGCTGCGTAGAGAACAATGATCTAGGCAGTGATACTCTCTGCAGCCAATAGTTCTATTTGCTTTTTCACTGCTAAGTCGGTATCTGGATAAAATGATAATTTAGCTTTCTCTTTCTATATAGCAACAATAAAACCTTGTGCTGTCTCTTGTCTATTTACCTTCATATCTCCATTTTTAGTGGTTATTTTAGTCTAACATTATTGTAAATGGTTTCGGATGGCTTGTGATTAACTGTGGTAATGACGGTGTGGTCATTCAGCGACAGAAATGCTCACAATTCTGAACAATCGTCACTGCATTTCAGTTTCCTTAAATATATGAATTCCAGTCTAGAGTTTCTTGAGATTAGCTGATTTGATTTTTCAGCAATTTCCTTAATTGCTAATGAGCCATTGCTTTTCCAAGTGTGAGCTTAGCCTGATGAAATGTTTTCATCAACAGTGATAATGTCTTCACTAGAGTTTATAAAATGTAATTCCTGCCATTGTTAGTTAGAGGTGTATACAGAACTTGAGCTCTCACAGTTCATGATGTTTTACTTGGACTGCCTTTATTTTATCTTTATTAATTTTATATTTCCTTTGGTTATGGCTGTAATTTTGGCGCTCTGGTTAATTTTTGTTTGTAGGTTACTGCTATACAATTTAACCCAGTGAGCTGTATTTCCACATGAGAGACATTGTCTTCATTAAGCCACTCTGGTGTGAAAAATTCCATTGTGTTTTTATATAGACGTATCTTTCTTGCCATTGTATCTGTTTTGCTGTGTTACTTTTCTATGTGCACTAATTTAATAAAATATATTATTTATGTAGTTGTTTATAAAGTATGGTATGTTTACCCTTTTATCGAATTACTACTAAAAAAGATACTGCTAAGTACCTTACCAGCACAGCTTGGGTTGGGAGTGTGGCCTAATGGTTAAGGTGCTTGCCTTATAAACACAAAGTGCAGGGTTTGAGTGTCATAGAGAATAATTGGCTAGGCTTACAAGGGCAGTTAGCCTAGTATGAACCTATAATGAAGAGGCCCCACCCTTATTTCTTTGCGGCATGCTCTACTTGTGTGTATACAGGATTCCTTAGCACTGTGACAACTGTGAATGTAATTCCTGTCCTGTCACTAAGAGGATGTGAGTATGAATATTTAACTGTATATTTAATATAGTCAAAAGCAATATTATTTTCCAGGCATGTACAACTGGTACAAGGCACAGACCAGTAAATATATGTTATCTGTTAGTTTATCATTGAGTATAATTATATTATGTTTTCAGTATTTAATCATTTGAAAGCAGGATGGATAAGGGATATATACCACTATCCTTCATAGTCTCAAAAAGTATTTTACAGATTCACCTTAGGTAAACCTATAAAAAAAAATTCCGAGCAGTGAAAATACATAGCATATCATTTTTTTCATAGTTAGATTTCAAAATTTGCCTTTATTTTTATTCTTGTATTAGAACTTTAGCAAAGTGGGACAATCTTCAGTATAAACTTCTCAGGTGATGAATTGTCTAATCATAATAAGTGTTATTACAAAAGGTAACTGCAATCAAACTGTAACTTTAGACATTATTACTAGACGGTATCAGTAAAATACTGCAACAGTAGTAGGAAGGAAACTACAAAACCAGTGTGTTTAGCAATAGCTACCCTTTAACAGGCTAATTTCCTCAGTGTAGAAAGATACCTGTTTGGTTATGCAGGTACAGTATATAAATGTATAACACCTGGGATGATAACCTCTCAACTGTCCAGATTTTTTGGCTCATATGTCTGATCCATTCCTCATAAAATTTGTGGTTTTCTAGCAAATCTTTGAGAACTGAAACCACTAAATGACAGTCATTTGAGTTTCAGACTTCTATTTAAAATCTGTTCCTATTTTTCAGTGTTTGTCCCAGATTATTTGTGGCTTTGTCCAGATTTCTTGTGCTAAGAGATTAAGAGTTATGGCTGGGTTGACTATAAATGGGAGGAGTGAAACAAAGTAAAATGGAGAAAGTACCTTTTTTAGAATAGAGCAAGACCAAGAAAAGACAGGACCTAGGGGGAGAACAGTTGTAAAAGCACTGCGGAATGAAATAAAGGAGGATGGTTTAATTCCAAGTATTTATATATATATATATATATATATATATATATATATATATATATATATATATATATATATATATATATATATATAGGGTCATAGGGTCATAGATTAGTACTATATCTATATAGACTCTATATATATATATATATATATATATATATATATATATATATATATATATATATAGGGTCATAGGGTCATAGATTAGTACTATACCTATATAGACCCTATATATATATATATATATATATATATATATATATATATATATATATATATACATTATAGATATATACATTTATAAGGCACTGCATGCAGTTTGATAAGCATTTCAGAATTTGTTAGGGTAGAAAAGGAGTTCTGAAAGAAGTGACAGGAGTCTGTGGTGATGTGAGAGGACCAAAGAGTGTATATGGGAATGTTAAGGGGTCGAGAATTATGTGTTTGTTAGTGGATTTGTTTACGTGTAGTTGGTGATGAAACTGTGTGGAAGTTTAGGGTGGGAATGTATCACAAGAAGGTGGGTGAGGAAGCTGATGTAGGTTTAGTGAAGTTTTGTGTACCTTTAATGGGTGGTCACTAGTGAGTGGGATGAAGGTGGAGACAGTGATGTATAAATTGGATGGCCTTGAGGTGGCAGTGGAATTGAGGCTGTAAGGGGAGTGAACTGTGTTACTCCTCTCCCCCCAAGCTGGAATTAACTATGAAGTTGTGCATGGTGAATGCAGCGGGATATAGAGGCAACACAGTCCAAGCACTATAGTGGTCAGATCAAATAAAAAAAAAAAAATATATATATATATATATATATATATATATATATATATATATATATATATTTATATATATATATATACTCAAGCACACATGCTCAAATCAAAAAGGTGGGGGAACTAACTAAAACTAAGTCCCATTAATTGATAAAGCTATGGGAGTTTACCTTCATGATCAGAAACAAGTGTGCACAGCAAGCTTCAGATTAAACAAGCAAAGGTCAGTTGTCAATCTCCTCTCCGGTCCAGCTGGTGAATCTGGGAATCTTGAGGCAATGTTACAACTGCCTCATGTACACAGACATCCCTCTCCTTCTCCCAACAAATTCCAACACATGTGAGAGATGCAACCATATAGCCATACTGGAGGCTAAGCTCTCTCAACTCAGTACTGGCGAAACCAGTCAGGAGGAGAAGGAAACCATACTCACTACAATTCCAGTCTCACATAGACCTACCACGACAGCAAACCAAACACATAATCACACAAAAACATACTCAGAGGCTCTAAATAAAAATCTGCCTAAGCAGCAGAGACCTCCAAAGCAGACACCCAAGCAACCGCTACCCCAAAACAAAACACGTGCAACACATAGCTCACAAAGCCAGTGTGCCGAACAGTCACAGCCCTTAAGGCTAAACAACACACCTGATACACTTGTAATAGGTGACTCTATCGTCAGGCACACTGACATCCCGCTCACCAGATTGAACAAGGAGAAGGTCACGGTGAGCTGCCTGTTGGGCGCTAGGATCAGCCACATAACACAAGCACTCAGGTCACTCCAAGGCAAGTACAAATATGACTCAGTCATTGTCCATGCTGGTGTGAATGACCTGAGATGTACCTCCCTGGACTACATGAAAAGAGACATAGCGGAGCTCTCTGAGCATGTAGCCCAGGCCGGTTTGACCCTGACCTTGAGTAGCATCTTACCCTCACCAAGAATGATGCCACAATATGAAGACAAGATGATCAATTTCAACAATTGGCTTAAGTATTGGTGTCATTCAAAGGGGATCCAATGCCTGTCAGCCTGGGATGACATGCTCAACAAGCCACGATGCTTCGCTAGGGACAGCTTGCACCTGTCACCCCTGGGCTTACGGATATTGGCAAAGGCTCTTGCTACCCCAATAGTGCCCTTTTTAGGCAAGGCTCAAAAGACAAACCCACCTCCATAGGTATCACAATGTATAAGAAACTAAAAGTAATGCTACTCAACGCCAGAAGTCTAAACCTCAAGATGCACGCACTCTAAACTCTCCTTAGCATGGAGAACATCGATATCTGTGCAGTAACAGAAACCTGCTTCAAGGCTCCCGAGAGCACCCCAGCACTACCAGGTTATACCTCATACCATGCTTTTTGGCCCCAAAACTTGGACCGAACCACAAAAGGAGGGGGAGTATCAATATTCGTCAAAGATACCCACACCTCCAGGTTGGTGGCACAGCAAGAAGCAACAGAGACTATCCATGTGCAACTAACAGTGGGTAAAACTGCCTTCCAGTTTATAGCCTGCTACAGACCACCCTCCCAAACCCAGGAACCCCACTCGGCCTTCCTGAGAACACAGGAAAATATGAAGGTCTCTCCAAACACCATTATATTGGACGACTTCAACTACCCAAACATAGACTGGGAGCATTACTCTAGCTCCAACATCCTAGCCCAAAGGTTCCTAGAATTTATAAACTCAAATGCTATGGAACAATTTGTTACCACTCCCACAAGAGGGGAAAAACATACTGGACCTGATCAGCACCAACATGGGGACTCTATACTCCAGACCAGAAGTGTATCCCTCACTGGTAAGATCAGACCATAAACTAATCTCACTGGATATTCACATCCTGACTCCACCCACTGCCCTGAAAACCACAGTGAAAAACTTCTCTAAAGCAAATTTCACACTCCTCAAAACCGAGGTGGAATCCTTCAAAGCCCCCGGGCCTGTGGAAAATACGGCCCAGACCGCAGAATCCTTTATAAACACATTCTATGAACACCTTCAGGAATGCATGGATCATGCAATCCCAAATAAAACCAAGACCCAATCCTCCAAAGGCAGACGTCCTGTATGGTGGACCCCAGCCATAAACAAACTATACAATAGAAGGAGGAAGCTACTACATGACAGAGCAAAATCCCAAAAAGGGAAGGCATCTCTGATCAGTATTAGCAAAAAACTATGGGCACTCATAAAATCGTCTAAGGCCAGCTTCGAGAGAAAAATTGCACAGGACACTAAGGATAATCACAAGACTTTCTTTAGTTATGTTAGGAACCTGGGTGGGAATTCCCAGATATGCTCAGAATTAGTCCACAATGACAAAAAATACACCGAACCCACAGACATTGCCAACATCCTAGCTGACAGGTTCAGCGCAAACTTCTCCACCCCTCCCCACCAAAAGGGCAAATATCTATCCCAGCAGAGTGCTGCCCCCCTGACATCTCAGATGCTCAGGTAAGAGCTGCCCTCTCCAAAGCAAAAAACACAGCATCAATGGGACCAAGAAGAGCTAAACCCAAACATAAAATTACTGTTCAATCTCAGTCTTACTACAGGATATGTACCCAAAGAGTGGCGTACAGCAACAGTGGTCCCTCTCCACAAAGGTGGTGCCTCAACGGATCCTGGAAACTATCGCCCCATAAGCCTGACTAGCTTGGTCTGCAAAGCTATGGAAAGGATCATCATGGACTTCATAAATAAAGATATTGGGGACCTACAGACACTGGATCCTACCCAGTTCGGCTTTGTTAAGGGCAGATCCTGCCTATTAAACCTGGTTGATTTCTTTGAAACAGTCACCAAGGCCATTGACGAGGGGAAGGTGGTCCACACAGCCTACCTGGACCTCGCAAAAGCCTTCGATACAATACCCCACTCGGGCATTATAGATAAGCTGACCAGCTTAAATATAAACCCCTATGTCACTAGATGGGTTGCAAACTGGCTCAAGGACAGAACCCACATGGTTAGAATTGCTGGAGCCATGTCAGACTCCAAACCAGTTACAAGTGGCATCCCACAAGGCTCAGTCCTGGGACCTCTCTTGTTCGGTATATATTTCTCGGAGGTACAGGCCAACATGGAAGGACTATGGCTGACCAAGTTCGCAGATGACTGCAAACTGGGCGCCATAATCGACTCTCCAGCCGACACAAGCATCCTCCAAAAGGGCCTCATAGAAACAGAAACATATATTTCTCAGAAGTACAGGCAAACACAGGAGGACTATAGCTAACCATGTTCGCCAGTGACTGCAAACTGGGAGCCATAATTGACTCCCTGGCTGACACAGACATCCTTCAAAAAGGCCTTACTGAGACAGACACCTGGTGTCAAAGTCATGGCCTCAAGCTAAATGCCAAAAAATGCATAGTTATCCCGTTTGGGAAAAACAAAACACCCACGAATTACCACATAGGTGGCAGCCCCCTTAATACAGAAGAGGTAATAAGAGATCTGGAGACCCAGGTAGATAGTAATCTCTCCTTTGACAATCATACTGCCAAAGTAGTTAGGAAATCCTTCTATGTGGCCTATCTAATTACTAAGGGGTTCGCATCTAGAAATAAAGAGGTTATAGTGCCCCTCTACTCATCACTCATCAGACCCATCATAGAGTACAATGCCCCATTTGGGATGTACCTCACAAGACACTTACAACAGCTGGAAAGACCACAAAACACCTCACCAAGAGGATTACTGGCCTCAAACATATGTCCTATGCAGCCCGACTGAAAAAACTGTACTCAGTGGCATATTGCTTACTCAGAGGTGATCTCTGCCTGACTTACAAAGCCATGTCCAACTCAGAATTGATGGACATGCTCCACCTAAAGAAATCCAAGTCACTGCGAGCCATGCACTCTAGTGAGCTAAACCTCACCACAACAATGAAGGGAACATGCTAGAGGGATAGATTCATGTCACAGAGACTCCCCATGCTTTGGAACAAAATTCCTAACTACATTAGGCAGAGCCCCTCACTAACATTCTTCAAGAGAAGCCTTGACGAGTGGATGGGTAACAGAAAATACACCCCTGGGATCACTTCATTGGCTCTGCTTGACAGAGGCTCAGTTAATTAATCAATGGGGCAGCGAAAGCCGACACACTGTGGCTAGGCTTAGAAATGCCCTCGGGCAGATGGCCTAGTACCTACCTATGAACCTATGAACCCCTTAAAACTCAGAATGCTTAGCATTTGAAGCAGTATTTGAAATATGTTCATATTTAGTATAATGAAGGGTCCTGAGGCCTTTTGTAATATCCCCTGTCCTAATACCATAGAGTGCAGTCCTAGCATCCTAAAATATAGAATCACTAATGTCAAAGTCTTTGTGCCATTCAGCAAGCTTTTAGGACCCTGGTGAAGCAAGTTTGCAATTTTGATGGCTCACAAACAGAAGTAAATATGAGAGTAGGAACTGATTGATTTAGTTGAGAGCACCTGAGCGGCAGATGTTTTTTCTGCATACAGATCTGGTTGGCTTAGTCTTCAGTTATTTTTTAACCAGCATAATATGTATGGTGTTATGCCACTGTTTACTGACTTCAGATTTTATTGACAAAAGAGCATCCAGGCTAAGTATTTACATCTCTTGCATAGGGATTCAGAGTGGTCCAGAAGTATAGTTGTCAGTAAACATAATGCACTCAGTACACTAACTCAAAACCCTTCATAGCTAAAAAAGTGATTGCAAACTGTGGGTAAATAATACTAGGAGCTGGTCTGTTTTATTGGAGGAGTTAAGATTCAGAATGTGAGAAGTGTATGTACTTAACTTAGAGACTATCTCCTCACCTCAGAACACATTCCTTAAGCACAACACATATGCTCACACAGCACAGGGCACTTCCACTAAACCAGTTTATGCCATGGTTGCGAAGAGAACACTGTCTAAGCCTCTCAGGCTGAAGACTAAGAAACCTCATACATTAATATACAGGACGACACACCTACCTTCACCCTTTACACCCTCAACTAAGATGCATTCTCCTAATAGTCAGAAGGGTGCAGACTTCAAGCCTTTATGGCCCATTGAGACTTCATCAAACCTTGGTAATGGTTTAGTAATAGGTGACTGTATTGTAAAGCTTACAGACACCACCCTTACCAGGATGGATAAGAATAGGGTGACAGCTGTCTTTCTTGAGCCAGGACCCTGGATGTAATATTGGCTCTTAGATCCTTCTATCACGTCCAATATAACTATGACCTGATAGTGACCATGTGGGGATGAATGATCTTAGACACTCTACCCATAAGGACATGTGGAAGGATATCATTGAACTTAATGTGAATGTGTCTGATGTAGAAAAGCCACTGGTCTTAAGTGGTATTTTGCCATCATCCAGAATGATGCCTAGGTTTAAAGATAATATAATTGGGTTTAATAATTGGTTATGAAGCTGGTGTCATTCTATGGGGAATCCAGTATGTATCAGTTTGGACAAAGTGCCTGCTTTGATGAAGATACTCTGCACCTCTCTTACCAAAGATTTCACATTTTTGCTAAAGTCTTTGCTGCCCCTATAGTGTCTTTTCTAGACAAAGTCCGTCTGATGGACATTCAAACCTAGGAAATTCTAATTTGGAGTACATTAATGTGGCTCTACTCAGTGCCAGGAGTCAACAAAAAATACCTGAACTTGAGGCTTTCCGTCACTTGAACACATTCAGAGAAGTATAATTGCAGAAACGTGATTTTAGAGAAATGAAAGCTCTCCTTCTATTCCTTTATATCTATAATGTTTTCAGACCTTCTGGCAATGTGGGGGAGTATCAGAATTTGTCAAGAACATCATCACCTCATGACAGATGCATCAGGATACCACAATTGAATTTCTAGAAGTCCAAATCACCCTAAACAAAAATAATTAGCACCACATAGCTAACTACAGAACACCCTCTATGCCCCTTTCTTAGCATGATGGCTATCTTAACTCTAGCTGAAAATCCCATTAAAGCCAAAACCTTTCTAAAGGGGGACTTCAACTCTCAAGAAATAAAATGGCTGGCCTACACTGGCAATGGTCAGCATGACCAGTCCCTCCTTCACAATATAAATGCTAGCTTTCTATCACATACAGTTAACCATCCTACTAGGGGTACCAAAGATCCTGGATCTTGTCCTCACAGGTATGGCCACGTCTTGCACATGTCCATGTGTATCATCCTGCCTTGTTTAATTAGACCAAAAAGTGACATTTTCCTTTAAAACAGTGAAACTTCCCAGCTTTGTGTTTACAGACTTCTCTAAATAAATTTCATCAAGTAAATAAATTCTCTTGTATTCCTCCTGCAAAGGATCACATTGCTAAATCTACTACGCTATTGATGCCTCTAACTTCTCCCACTTAAATAGTTGTATTTATAAGGCAGTCCCTACCTGCACCAAATATAATGAGAAATTTAAAAACAACCTCCAGTTGGGGAATTCCCATTTAAATAAAGAGAGAGAACTGCTTATATGAGGTTTCATTCAACCTACCTTAAGAGCACAGTTAAATTAACTAACGAAGAGTTTAAGGGAACCATTAGGAAGTTCTGAGCTAAGAATGAACTTAAAATCACCACTAAAACCAAAATAGCTACAAATCTTTCTTTAGATATGCCAGGATGTTTAATATCTACCATGAATGTCTGGAGCTAATCCATAAAAATACTGCACTTTCCAACCCAAAAGAAATAGCTAACAAATGTAGTAAAAATTTTACTCCACCCACCCTTAATCATTGCTATTTCACAGGTTCAACAATCACAGCCAGCACTTTAATAACAATGGGACAAGTTCCCTCACGTCTTTCACAAACTAAAAATACTTCATGCTTGGGCTCTGTTAACAAACCAGCTTGCCTGATTATCAGTGAAAAATGTGGTCTTTCTGAACCTCTGCTTAACCTCTTTAATCTAAGCCTCTTCAGTGGTTACATTCCAGAAGCCTGGAAAGTAGTCAGTGGAATGCCATTACATAAGGAAGGCCCAACGTGGTCCTGCAGAGTGGTCTTAGCTACAGAGAACTCAGAAAAGCGACTACTTTCTGGATTTAAGTATCTTCGCTTTTTTTTCACTTGGAATAGCTTCTGTAGCTTACCCTGAACTAGCTTGAACTGTTTTTTTTTTAACTGTTTGCTGCATTATTTTAAAATCTGTACTTAAAGTTACTTTTTAGTCGAATTTGATCGAAAGTTTGTTTGTTTGTTTGTTTAATTTAACTGTTGAGGCTGCCCACTAAAGTATGCTAGCCTGTGTAACTCATTCATCACTGTTTCTGCATTTTCTGTGTGTTTCTATCAAAAAAGCAAAAAACAAAAAAATAATCCTTGTTTTCCCGCCTCTCCTCGACTAGTTTAGACCAGTTTACAGGCATTGCTGTATTCTGGGCTGTGGTGTAGTTCCTGTGTTGTCCATTACCTTACTTGGATAGAAGGAAGTTTTTTTGCTCACCAGTGGGAGTGGGGAGCCTTGAGCAGCCTACCTGTCCCTGTAAGAAGTGACCTCAGCTCAAGAAGCTGTAGTAATTGGTTGTTTTGGACCATTTCCAGCTCTTTTGTAGTTCCCTGTTTAAAATCCGCCTCTGGGCATTTTTTTCTGGCTATACTGCTCAGACAAGCTCCTCGTAGTCCTGCAGAGTGGTCTTAGCTACAGAGAACTCAGAAAAGTGACTACTTTCTGGATTTAAGTATCTTTGCTTTTTTTCACTTGGAATAGCTTCTGTAGCTTACCCTGAACTAGCTTGAACTGTTTTTTTTAACTGTTTGCTGCATTATTTTAAAATCTGCACTTAAAGTTACTTTTTAGTCGAATTTGATCGAAAGTTTGTTTGTTTGTTTGTTTAATTTAACTGTTGAGGCTGCCCACTAAAGTGTGCTAGCCTGTGTAACTGATTCATCACTGTTTCTGCATTTTATGTGTGTTTCTATCAACAAAACAAAAAATAATCCTTGTTTTCCCGCCTCTCCTCGACTAGTTTAGACCAGTTTACAGGCATTGCTGTATTCTGGGCTGTGGTGTAGTTCCTGTGTTGTCCATTACCTTACTTGGATAGAAGGAAGTTTCTTTGCTCACCAGTGGGAGTGGGGAGCCTTGAGCAGCCTACCTGACCCTGTAGGAAGTGACCTCAGCACTAGAAGCTGTAGTAATTGGTTGTTTTGGACCATTTCTAGCTCTTTTGTAGTTCCCTGTTTAAAATCCGCTTCTGGGTGTTTTTTTCTGGCTATACTGCTCAGACAAGCTCCTCGTGGTCCTGCAGAGTGGTCTTAGCTACAGAGAACTCAGAAAAGCGACTACTTTCTGGATTTAAGTATCTTTGCTTTTTTTTCACTTGGAATAGCTTCTGTAGCTTACCCTGAACTAGCTTGAACTGTTTTTTTAACTGTTTGCTGCATTATTTTAAAATCTGCACTTAAAGTTACTTTTTAGTCGAATTTGATCGAAAGTTTGTTTGTTTGTTTGTTTAATTTAACTGTTGAGGCTGCCCACTAAAGTGTGCTAGCCTGTGTAACTGATTCATCACTGTTTCTGCATTTTCTGTGTGTTTCTATCAAAAAAAACAAAAAAATAATCCTTGTTTTCCCGCCTCTCCTCGACTAGTTTAGACCAGTTTACAGGCATTGCTGTATTCTGGGCTGTGGTGTAGTTCCTGTGTTGTCCATTACCTTACTTGGATAGAAGGAAGCTTCTTTGCTCACCAGTGGGAGTGGGGAGCCTTGAGCAGCCTACCTGTCCCTGTAGGAAGTGACCTCAGCACAAGAAGCAGTAGTAATTGGTTGTTTTGGACCATTTCTAGCTCTTTTGTAGTTCTCTGTTTAAAATCCGCGTTTGCACGGCTTTGCGCAGTTGTGCGCATAGTGCAGCGCCGGTTAAAAAAGGTTAAACTTCTTCTGGCTCCACCAAGTCTGCTCTTCAAATTTTCCCTTAAGGAAGCTCTACTCTTAGTATAATCAGACTGTTCACTATATTATAAGCCTAGCACTTGTTCTCAATACTTCTCTAATAAGTAAGCACTCTCGTACTAAGTAAAGCACTACATCTACCTACCACCCCTGTGAATATCCACTTCCCTTAAAGGTACAGCACTCCCTTATACTGTTCTAGCATGTCGAGTGGTAGATTACTGGCGTCCTCTCCAGTTCAGCTGGTCAATTTGGGTATCTTGAGACAATGCTACAATTGTCTCATGTACACAGACAACCCTCTCCTCCTCCCAACAAACACAAATACATGTGAGCGATGCAACTATATAGCCAAACTGGAGGCTGAACTCTCTCAAATCAGGGCTGGCATGACCAGACAGGAGGAGATGGTAACCACACACACACAACAATCCCAGTCCCACATAGACCTTACCACAACTGCAAACCAAACACATAAAAACACAAAGACATACTCGGAGGCTCTAATAAAAAACTTAAAAAAACAATAGAGGCTCCCAAAGCAGACATCCAAAAATCCACCACCTCAAAACAAAACACATGCAACACATACTTCAATAAATCAGTGTGTCAACCAATCACAGCCCTTAAGGCCAAACACCATGCCTGATACACTAGTAATAGGTGACTCTATAGTCAGACACACTGCTGTCCCACTGACCAGGCTGAACAAGGAGAGAGTGACTGTGAGCTGTCTATCAGGAGCTAGGATCTGCCACATAACACGTATGAAAGAAAGAAAGTAAGAAAGTTACTGTTTGTCGTTTTTGCATTTAAGTTACCTGTAACACATTGCACTTAAGTTACCTGGCACTTGCTCACTAATGCAATTATATAAGTCAGCACTAAAAATTAAAAGCACTACACCCTCACTCCCCAGTGGCCCTGGTTTTCAATTATTAAGGAATTCCAATATTATTCTAGCATGTCCAAAGGTCAGTTGTCAATCTCCTCTCCGGTCCAGCTGGTGAATCTGGGAATCTTGAGGCAATGTTACAACTGCCTCATGTACACAGACAACCCTCTCCTCCTCCCAACAAATTCCAACACATGTGAGAGATGCAACCATATAGCCAAACTGGAGGCTAAGCTCTCTCAACTCAGTACTGGCATAACCAGTCAGGAGGAGAAGGAAACCACACTCACTACAATTCCAGTCTCACATAGACCTACCACGACAGCTAGGATCCGCCACATAACACACGCACTCAAGTCACTCCAAAGCAAATACAAATCTGACTCCGTCATTGTCCATGCTGGTGTGAATGACCTGAGACGTACCTCCCTGGATTACATGAAAAGAGACATAGAGGAGCTTTCTGATTATGTAGCCCAGGCTGGTATGACCCTGACCCTGAGCAGCATCTTGCCCTCACCAAGAATGATACCACAATACAAAGACAAGATGATCAGCTTTAATAATTGGCTCAAGTACTGGTGTCATTCTAAGGGGATCCAATGTCTGTCTGCCTGGGATGACATGTTGGATAAGCCACGCTGCTTCGCAAGGGATGGCTTACACCTGTCGCCACTGGGCTTCTGGATATTGGCTAAGGCTCTTGCCACCCCCATAGTGCCTTTTTTAGGCAAGGCTCAAAAGACAAACCCACCTCCTTAGAAAACAAAAATGGGAAAAAAACTAAGGGTAATGCTGCTCAACGCCAGAAGTCTAAATCTCAAGATGCAGGCACTCGATGCACTCCTCAGCATGGAGAACATCGACGTCTGTGCAGTAACTGAAACCTGGTTCAAGGCTCCTGAGAGCACCCCAGCGCTACCAGGCTATACCTCGTATCATGCTTTTCGTCCCCAAAACCCGGGCCGAACCACAAAGGGAGGGGGAGTGTCCATATTCATCAAGGACACCCATACCTCCAGGTTAGTAGCAACACATGAAGCATCAGAGACCATACAGGTGCAACTAACCATAGGCAAAACTGCTATACAACTGGTAGCATGTTACAGACCACCCTCCCAATCTCAGGAACCCCACTCAGCCTTCCTGAAGACATTGGAGGATATGAATGTATCACAAAATACCATCATACTGGGAGACTTCAACTACCCAAACATAGATTGGGTACATTATTCTAGCCCTAATACCCTAGCCCAAAGGTTCCTGGAATTCATAAATTCAAATGCACTGGAACAACTAGTCACCTCTCCCACTAGGGGAGATAATATACTAGACCTGATCATCACAAACATGGGGACAAAATGCTCCACACCGGAAGTATACCCCTCACTAGTGAGATCTGACCACAAACTAATCACCCTGGATATACATATCCCACCTCCACCCCCAGCACAAAAGACCACAGTGAAAAACTTCTCAAAAGCAGACTTCACTCTTTTTAAGACTGAGATGGTATCCTTTAAACCCACTGTGCCAGTGGATACCACATCCCACAATGCCGAATCCTTCACAAATGCTTTCTATGGACATCTCCAAGAATGCATGGATCATGCAATCCCAAATAAATCCAAGTCCCTCTCCACCAAAGGCAAGCATCCTGTCTGGTGGTCCTCAAGCCATTAACAAATTGTATAACAAAAGAAGGAAGCTACTGCACGTCAGAGCAAAATCCCATGAAGGGAAGACATCTCTGATCAACATTAGCAGAAAACTACGTTCTCTCATAAAAACATCCAAGGCCAACTTTGAGAGAAAAATCGCTAAGGACACTAAAGATAACCACAAAGCCTTCTTCGGCTATGTTAGAAACCTGGGCGGAAACCCTCAGATATGCTCAGAGTTAGTTCACAACAACAAAAAATACACTGAACCCACAGATATTGCCAACATTCTGGCTGACAGGTTCAGCGCAAATTTCTCCCCTCCCTCACCCCCAAAAGAAGAAATACTTATCCCAGCTGAATGTAATCTCCCTGTCATCTCAGATGTCCAAGTGAGAACCGCCCTAAACAAAGCTAAAAACACAGCATCAATGGGACCTGACGGTATCCTGGGTTGCGTGTTACGTGAACTCCAAGAGGAGCTAAACCCACACATAAAAATGCTATTTAACCTTAGCCTTACTTCAGGATATGTACCTGAACACTGGCGTACAGCAACAGTGGTCCCACTCCACAAAGGGGGTACCTCTACAGACCCTGGGAACTACCGCCCCATAAGCTTAACCAGCCTGGTCTGCAAAGCTATGGAAAGAATCATTATGGAACTCATAAACAGAGACATAGGGGACCTACAGACACTTGACCCCACCCAGTTCAGCTTTGTATAGGGCAGATCCTGCCTTTTGAACCTGGTTGACTTTTTCGAAACAGTCACTAGAGCCATTGATGAGGGCAAAGCAGTCCATACAGCCTACCTGGACATGGCTAAGGCCTTCGACACAATACCCCACACAGGCATCATAGATAAGCTCAACAGCTTAAACGTAAACCCTTATGTCACTAGATGGGTTGCAAACTGGCTAAAGGACAGAACCCATAAAGTTAAAATCACTGGAGCAATGTCAGACTCAAAGCCAGTCACAAGTGGTGTCCCACAGGGATCTGTCCTGGGACCCCTCTTGTTCGGCATTTATTTCTCAGATGTTAAAGCAAACATGGGAGGGTTGTGGCTGACAAAGTTCGCAGATGACTGCAAACTAGGTGCCATAGTCGATACACCAGCGGACACATACATCCTACAAAAAGGCCTCACAGAAACGAACAACTGGTACCGGAGTCACGGCCTTAAACTAAATGCCAAAAAATGTATAGTCATCCCCTTTGGGAAAAACAAAGTACCCACAAATTATCACATAGACTGCAACCCACTGAGTATGGAAAAAGTAATCTGAGACCTAGGGACCCAAGTTGACAGCGACCTCTCATTTGACACCCACGTTGCCAAAGTGGTTAGAAAAACATTCTACCTTGCACACCTCATCATGAAGGGATTCACATCCAGATCCAGGGATGTCATTGTACCCCTTTACTCCTCCCTCATCAGACCCATGATTGAGTACAATGCCCCATTTGGTATGTACCTCATCCGGCATTTGCAACAGCTGAGAGACCACAAAAGTACCTCACCAAGAGGATCAAGGGTCTCCAACATATGTCTTATTCTGCCAGACTAAAGATAATTCAGCTCTATTCAGTAGCATACCACCTGCTCAGAGGTGATCTCTGCCTGATGTACAAGGCCATGTCCAATCAGGATCTGATGGACATGCTCCACCTCAAAAAATCCAAATCCATCAGGACCACGAGAGCTAAAGACTTAAACCTCAGCACAAGTATGAATAGGACATGCTGGAGAGATAGATTCATAACCCAGAGGCTTCCCATGCTTTGGAACAAGATCCCAGTTCGTATTAGGCAGAGCCCCTCACTGACTCTCTTCAAGAGAAATCTTGATGAGTGGATGGGAGATCGTAAGTTTACCCCAGGGGTCACATCTGTGTCACTGCTAGACAGGGGCACAGTAAACTAATATTATTATATAAGGGGACCTTCATTGTGTCACTACTAGACAGAGGCACAGTATTCTAATTTTATTCTGTACATTTTTTTACCATTTCATGGGGTGGCAAAAGCCACATCACTATGGCTAGGCTTACAAATGCCCCAGGGCAGATATCCTAGTACTATACTATGAAACTATGAAACTATGAAACCACAGACCCTGGTAGCTATAGATGGGTATTTCACCATCTTCTTATGTAAAGTTATGGAGCACAATTTGTCATTAATATGGACATTGAAATTTTCTTATCCTTGGACCCTGATCAGTCTGGCTTTGTCAGAAGAAGGTCCTGCCCCTTTAACCTCATTTTAATTCCTTTAAAAAAGTAGAATAACAAATAAAAAACCTGTGGTAGAGGCAACCATGCAGCGAACACTGTCACAAACAAGCACAGTCAGCAATAAAATATAAAACACTTCAATGGTGTACACAGGTGAGCACTTTCACATTTGCTTCACCAGACCAAAAGGTACACAGGTGAGCGCTTTCACATTTGCTTCATCAGACCAAAAGGTTATTGCTGACTGTGCTTGTTCGTGACAGTGTTCGCTGCATGGTTGCCTGTACCACAGGTTTTTTATTTGTTTTTCTACTTGTATATTTCTTCTGTGGAGAGGCATTTATTCCTCTGAGTGAACTGTTTTATATTTTTACTCTTTAAAAAAGTAACTGAAGCCATGCATAGTGGATATGCAGTATATACAGCATAACTTGACTCGGCTAAGGCCTTCGATACTATTCCCTATGCAGGAATTATTCGTAGATCTAGAGTTGCAGGTAGCACTTCTGAAAGTAAAACAGTTACCAGTGGTGTACCTCAGGGCTCAGTTCTGGGATCTCTCCTGTTTGATATATATTTCGCAGACCTTAATGCCAGAACACCTTGCCTATGGTTAACTAAGTCTGCAGATGACTGTAAATTGGGTATTGTTATTCAGTCTGCTACTGACTCACAATTGCTCCAACATGGGTTAGATCATGCTAACAATTGATGAAAGGACAATGATCTCAAATAAAATGTAAAAAAATGTAACACAGTCCATTTTGGTAAAAGTTTTACTTACTCTGTTGGAGATGCACCCCTCTAATTAGACACTTCTGCAAGGGATCTAGGCATTCTTGTTGATAATTCCTTATCATTTGACCATCGTGTGTCCCCACAGCTGTTCACAAAGCCTTTTATCTGGGTCATCTCATTTCCAAAAGCATCTCAACTAGAGCCGTAGACGTCTTAATTCTCCTTCACTCATATCTTATCAGATTGGGGGGTGGGATATTGGTTAGGGTGATTTTCAGCTGTGAAAGGGAAATTTGCTAGACTTAAAATGGCCCACAAGGACAGCTTGCATAGTACTAACCTATGAATCCATAATATAATGTTTGATTTGGTATGTGTTGTTTAAACATATCATACGGGTCTATATTAGATCAGCGAACGCTTAAATAAGTGAACACTGATTGATCGACCTTATGTAAGCGAAAGCTTACAATCTCGAACTGTCAGATCAGCAATTTTTTTCCTAGGGAAAAAATTGCTGATCCAAAACACATACACACAACACAAGCACACCAAACAAATAGAAATCCACACATATACACCTAAAATCTGACACCTAACCCTACACTAAACTATGCACACTCCATTAACTATCTAATTACCTTAACCCAAACCTTAACCCTAAGGTCCGTCACTATCACACCTCCCCTGCTCCCTAAACCTAACTCACCTAAACCTGCCCTAACCCTCACGTACACACAGTTGCACACATACCTAACCCGTGCCCTAACTCTAACTCACCTAACCCACCCAAACACTCACATCCTCACAATCGCACACTTACCTGAATCCAACCTGTAACTTTCCACCACAGCACTGAAAATACCGAAGCAACAGAAACGGGCAACCAAATTCTTTCCCTAGGAAGAAATTTGGGTTTATGTTGCTTCGATATTTTGAACAGTCACTTAAATAAGGTTGATCAATCAGCATTCGCTTGTTTAAGCATTTGCTGATCTAATATAGACCCTATCATACAACTATAGAGACGTCAGGGATTCATAATTAAAAGTATCAGTGGTCTCAAAAATCTTAGCTATCAAGAGAGAATTTCAGCCTTTTCTCTGTATGCAGTCTCTTACAGGCTCTTCACTGGACATCTGTGTCTAGCCCCTTGAGCCATGAGAGATCCAATTGTATTTGACCTTGTATTCCTTTACAGAACTCATGGTACTTCAGATAATCGGTTTAAGGAACTAAGCCTTCATCAGCAGATAAATAAGGCATGTTGGCATGATAGATTCATATTAATATGCATCCCCTCACCTCTGAAACAAACTTCCATAGCATGTCAAGCACAGTATCACTCTTGCCACCTTCAAGGTAAACCTAGATCACTGGATGGACAGCCTTAGATTATTTCCCAGTCGCTGTTGGGGCAAGGGCTCTTCTTGATGGTAGATGGAACTTCTGAATAGGCATTCTTGGCTAGGCTTGTAATGGTCTTTAGACTGATTACCTAGTACATACCAGTGAACCTAAGACATGGTTGCCAATAATGAAAAACATTACCAATTAGTTTGTTAGGTAGTACCTGGCTAGTACTATTGCTAGTCTCATGGCAGCTGCTGCAGATAGGAATCAAATGACCCTCTATTCATTCTCTCACCAGAAGAAAAACACCAGCACTGATCTGAAGCCATTTCTTGAGAAAGTGGATCATGGTTGCCTGGTGCTCAATAGTTTTGTCCCAGATGACGCATGGGTTCATAGCCATCTTCTCCTGACAGATCTTTTCTTTACAGATGATTTCAGCTGAGCAGCTCAGTCTGAGAAAGTACTGAGCTTCAAAATAGTGCAGAAGTTATCTGAAGCTATTCACAATGAAGCAGGAGACGGAGTAATCAGGAAAACTTGCTTTTGCTACATAGTCAGAGATGACAAAGACTCAATACTCCTCTGTTCCTGCGTTCACAAGGAACACAACAGTGACAGTAATCCTAAGATAACTCTGGAAAAGTGTTTTTTCAGGCTTTCCAGCAATTTGCATTCACTAGGAATGCTAAGATTCAATGTTCCCCTGCTCCTTTTCGCAACAGCAGCACAATATGAGCATTAGTCCCACACTGGGTCATGAGAAGCAGATTATAGGGTGTCCAGCTAATAGTAGGCTTATTCTGATTTCAAAGGGAAGCAGGAAAAGTTGGTTAATGTTGTAAGCATTGCAGCACATATGGAATGATTAGGAAATTGTGCAAAAGAGGGTACCTGATGTTTTATGAATCTAAGGGGAACTTCTTCCAAATAGGATCTTGTAGTTTTCACCAGTGCAAGCTGATATGATAAGATGAGAGATGCTTCAAAAGTCAGATTTACATAACATAAGGTTAAGGGACAACTTGACATTTACATAAGAGGTGGGCACTAGTTTTAAAAGCATGATAAAAGCATCGTGTCCATGGAAAAATCCTAAATGGTCATTGAGCAGCTTTTCTTGGTAGCGCTCACAGATTATACCACGTTCATTCTTGTTTACTTCAAACAAAAATGCTGCTACTTGTGTCTTACACAGTGCAGACAGTGCTATTTTCCAAGCAGTCAAAGAATGCATCACTTTTGTTTACTAATGATGCTTAAACAATATTTTTAGCTGTAAGAGAAAATACATTTAAAGTAAAAAAAAAAAAACAAAGTAAAACAAACTGCAATAAAACAGCATCAAAAGTCAAGAAACCATCTGTGTATTTTAACTGTAAGAAAGAAATCGAGAACTAGTTAGAGATCATCAGATTTCACAGATTCAACCTCTTCCTGTTCTATTGTTTTAAATAATAATGCTACTTAACTGTTTTATGCTGGTTGTTTGTGTTTGCTGCCTTTGATGATTATATTATCAACTAATTGCTGAATATAATTAAGCCATGTTTCCAGATAAAAATATGCAAGAGGAAAGAGTCTGGTTATTCACAGACCTTGGCAAAAATGGATGATCAGTACCCAGCATGTGACCAGTCAAGGTCTGATTAGAACAAACCAATCATCAGAGACAGAAAATGCATTTGATTTTTCTGATACTGCCAGGTAGGTTTACATTTTCCTGACTTATTAGATAAGTACACCAAGCAAGACAAAAATCACCTCTCATACCTCCAAACCTCTAGACATTGAACATAGAAATAAAAGCCTTTGAAAAATAACAACATCCAGCTACAAATCTGGGCAAAAAAATGAATCTCAAATGCCACTTAACTCTTCTCACTTGAGTAGGAATGTGAGATACTACTCAGAAACATGTTTAAAAAGCAGTGAGTGACAAAAACGATATAAAATAAAAAAAAAATCATCAGAGATATTGTAAACTCTGTAGACTTTAATGAACTGTATTGCAAAATTCTACCATACAATGTAATTCGTTTTGCTTCAGAAAAAGAATCATAGGATGTGTGTCCACTTAAGTTATTATTGCCACTAGTATGTTGGTCATGTAATGTGATTTTCTGTATACCAGACAACTTCAAAAATCAGAAAATTATGTAAAATTGTAAATCAAGCCTGAAAATCATGACATACCTCCAAAAACAGGTCATCCTATTGAGGGTTAAATCATGCTTGAAAATAGGAGTTCACCTTCAAACTAGGGACAGAGGTCAGTTATTGTCATTATTGCCAGTAAGACCATGGCTTGAAATACTTTAGCTATTTAAGTACTTTACCATATGGTAATGCATGTGATTATAGACTATAGCAGATTTTTAATGACTGTGTCAATGCTATCCACAGCAGCAGCCACATTTATTCTAGTCGTAGATTGTCAGATTTGGTATGGCAGATGTGTTCAGGTAGCTAATGTTATTAAATAGACAATAAATTGGCAAATATTTTACATAATTACCTATATTTTAGAGATGGGAAACAATAGCATGGCTCTGTCATTAAGCAAATGAACTTTATGAAATGCTTATGGGAGTTCTACAAAAATCATCGGTTTCTAAGGAGAATAATGGTGGACACCAGACTCAAATGAAATGCAGAAAACAACCAGTGAATCCACCAAAAGAAGCTCACAGCAAGCACAACTAACTCCAGAAAGGAAGCTCATGAGTAAAATAGCCAAAATATTTATTCAGTCAAATAAGCTTAAGCAAAGAATTCACTCACTGCTTTTCATCCAAAAATAACAGAATGGACTTCATCAGAACATAATATTGTAATAACAAGAATTAATATCATCATCAAGAACCTCATCATAAAAGGGTTCTCATCCAGGAAAAAAGAGGTCATTGTTACTCTCTACTCGACACTCATTAAACCCATTATAGAGTACAACGCCCCTTTTGGAATGTACCTCACAAGACATCTGCAGCGGCTGGAAAGGCCACGGAAGTACCTCACAAAGATGATTACTGGCCTCAAACAAATGCCCTACACTGACCGCCTCAAAAAACTCCAGCTTTACTCAGTAGCATATCACCTACTCTGAGGTGATCTCTGACTAACATATAAAGCTATGTCAAACCCAGAGCTGTTGGACATGCTACACCTAAAGAAATCCCAATCCCTCCGAGCTACACGCTCTAGGGACCTAAATCTTGTCACCACAAAAAAACAGGACATGCTGGAGGGATAGATTCCTGTCCCAGAGACTTCCCATACTCTGGAACAGGCTGCCCATCTATGTCAAGCAAAGTTCTTCATTAGCACTCTTCAAGAAAAATCTTGATGAGTGGGTGGGAAATAGGAAATACACCCCAGGATCACGTCTGTGTCTCTGCTTGACAGTGGCACAGGAAAATAACATTCTTGGGTGGTGTAAGCCAGGGAACCTTGTTGGCTAGGCTTACGTAGGCCCTTGGGCTGATAGCCTAGTACCTACCTATGAACCTACCTATGAATATATATACTTTCCTCAATCAAAGCAAAATGCAATTGGATAACTGAATGATTAAATGATTGAAATAATCAATTCATCATTTGTATACCCAAATAAAACATAGACTTAGGGATAAAGACCTAAAATTAAAGACTAGTTCATACATGGGTGGCGCAGTGGTGCAATGGTTAGCATTGTCGCTTTACAGCAAGAGGTTCTCCAGTTTGATTCTCTCATCTGGGGTGCCTTCTGTGCAGAGTCTGCATGTCCTCTGTCCTTGCTCTGGTTTCTTCCCACATTTCAAAGGCATGCATCCAGAGTGTTTCTCATAGGTTCATAGGTAGGTACTAGGCTATTTGTCCTGGGGCCTATATAAGCCTAGCTAAAAAGGTTCCCTGGCTTTCGCCACCCAAGAAAATTATTTTCCTGTGCCCCTGTCGAGCAGTGTCGCAGAAGTGATTCCTGGGGTGAATTTTCTATTTCCCATCCACTTGTCAAGATTTTTCTTAAAGAGGGCCAATGAGGAGCTTTGTTTGACATGAATGGGTACTTTGTTCCAGAGTATGGGAAGTCTCTGGGACAGGAATCTATCCCTCCAGCATGTCCTGTTTATTGTGGTGACAAGGTTTAGGTCCCTGGAGCATGTGGTTCAGAGAGATTGGGATTTCTTTAAGTGTAGCATGTCCAACAGCTCTGAGTTTGACATAGAATTGTATGTTCGGCAGAGATCACCTCTATGTAGGCGATATGTGACGGAGTAGAGCTGGAGTTTTTTGAGACGGTCTGTGTATGGCATCTGTTTGAGGCCGGTAATCCTCTTAGTGAGGTATTTCTGTGTCTTTTCCAATTGTTGTAGGTGTCTTGTGAGATACACGCCAAAAGGGCATTGTACTCTATAAAGGGTCTGATGAGGGATGAATAGAGAGGAACAATGACCTCCTTTTTTCTAGAGGAGAGCCCTTTTGTGATGATGTGTGCCACGTAGAAGGATTTCCTGACTTTCCTGACTACTGTGGCGATGTGGTTATCAAAGGAGCGACTACTGTCCACCTGTGTCCTGTGGTCTCATATCACACTTTCAATGTTTAGTGAGCTACCGCCTATGTGGTAGTTCATGGGTACTGAATTTTTCCCAAAGGGGATGACAATGCACGTCTTGCCATTGAGCATGATGCCATGACTTTGACACCAAGCATCTGTCTCTGTGAGGCCTTTTCTAGAATGTTTACATCATTAGGTGATTGTATTATGGCTTCCAGTTTGCAGTCATCTGCGAACTTTGTTAGCCAAAGACCTTCAGTGTTGGCCTGTACTTCAGAGAAGTAGATGCCAAACAGGAGAGGACCCAGGACCGAACCCTGTGGTACTCCACTCATCACTGGTCTGAAGTCAGACTTGGAGTCGGCTACTTTTACTGTGTGGGTTCTGTCAGTGTGCCAATTGGCCACCCATCTTCTGGCATAGGGATTTATGCCTAGTTTATTGAGTTTATCTATAATTCCAGAATAGGGGATGGTATTGAAAACCTTGGCAAGGTCAAAATAGGCTGTGTGCACTACCTTGCCTTCATCTACAGCTCTGGGGACTGCTTCAAAGAAGTCAATCAGGTTTAGTAGACATGGTCTCCCTTTTACAAACCCAAACTGAGTGGGGTCCAGGGTTTGGAGGTTACCTATATCTTTGTTTATAAGCTCCAAGATGATACATTCCATGGCCTTGCAGACCAAGCTCGTCAGACTAATGGGGCAGTAGTTTCCGGGGTCCTTGGTGGCATCCCCTTTGTGGAGTGGGATAACTGTCACTGTGTTCCATTCAGTAGGCACATAGCCTGAGGTGAGGCTATGACTGAGCATGGTACTTAGGTGGGGTACCAGTTTGTTCTGTAGTTCATGCAGTACGTAGCCTGGGATGTTGCCTGGTACCATGGATGCTGTATTCTTCGATTTGGAGAAGGCGGTCTTTACTTGTTCATTCGTGATTACAGGGGCTTTGCATTCTTCCGTTATTAAGATGGGCCCTTTAGAGGGTGAGAGGGGAGTGAACCTATCTGCCAGGATGTTGGCAATTTTGGTTAGTTCTATATATTTGTTGCCATTGTGCTATAGCTCAGAGCAGATCTGAGTGTTGCCATTGAGATTCTTGACATAGCTGTAGAATGCTTTGTGGCTGTCTTTGGAATCAGTGGTGATTTTATTTTCATAACTGGCTTTGGAGGATTTTATGAGGGATCTCAGCTTCTTGCTGAGACTGACCAGGGAGTTCCTGCAATCTTGGAATTTTGCTCTTTTTTAGAGTTTGTTTATGGCAAGGCACCACCAGATTGGCTTCTTTTTTTTTTTTTGGAGGAAGCGTCTTGGTTCTGTTGGGGATGGCATGATCCATGCACTCATGTATGTGCTCATACAATGCATTTGTGTAAGATTCAGCAGTCTTACCTCTATTTTCCATCTGCATGGGTGTTGTGAAGTTTGCCACTTCTGTCTTAAGATGCATGAAGTTGGCTTTGGAGTAGTTTTTGATGGTTGTTTCCTTAGGGTGGGGGTGGGATATGGATGTCGAGGGTGATTAGCTTGTGGTCAGATCTGACCAGCAAGAAGGTGACCTCTGGTGTGGAACACCAGTTACACATATGGGTAATGACCAGGTCCAGGATATTGCTGCCCCTGGTGGGGGTGAGGACAAGCTGATCCAAGGCATTGGAATTTATGAATTCCAGAAAACATTGAGCAAATGAGTTGGTACATGAGTAGTTTTCACAATTGATGGTAGGGTAGTTGAAATTGCCCATAATTAAGGTATTGGGTTATACCTTAATATTTTCCAGTATCTTAAGAAATGAAGAGTGGGAATCCTGGGGTATGGTGGTGGATCTGTAACAAGCTACAACCTGGATTGCATTCCTGCCTAGTGTTAGTTGCACTTGGATAATATTGGATGCATTATGTTGAGCAACTAGCCTGGAGGTGTGGATATCCTTAATGAATATGGACACGCCTCCGCCTTTAGTGTTTCAGTCCAGGTTAGGTGGCCGAAAGATGTGGTATGGATTGTAGCCTGGTAATGTCGGGGTGCTCTCTGGAGACTTGAACAAGGTCTCTGTCACTGCACGGATGTTGATGTTCTCCATTTTAAGGAGTGCCTCGAGTGCCTCGAGTGAGTGCATTTTGAGGTTTAGACTTCTAGCATTGAGTAGCATTACCCTCAGAGTTTGCTTGCTTGTACCTGTTATGGTGGTAAATTTGGCATTTGAACCTTGCCTAAAAAAGGCATTATTGGGTGGCAAGATCTTTAGCCAGTATCTGGAATCCCAGGGGCGACAGGTGCAGACCATCTCTGGAAAAGCATCATGGTCTGTCGACCATGTCGTCCCAGGCAGACAGATACTGGATCCCCTTAGAATGACACCAGAAGTGTAGCTAGTTGTTGAAGTCAATCATTTTGTCCTTATACTGTGGTATCATTCTGGGCAATGGCAGGATGCTACTCAGGGCTAGGGTCATACCTGCTTGGGCTGCAAGATCCAAGAGCTCCTCCATGTCTCTTTTCATGTAGTCCAGGGAGGTACATTTCAGGTCATTCACACCAGCATTAACAATGACAGAATCGTATTTGTACTTGTTGTGGAGTGACCTGAGTGCATGCATTATGTGGTGGATCCTGGCACCCGACAGTAACTTTCTCCTTGTTTAGCCTGGTGAGTAGGACTGCAGTGTGCCTGACTATAGAGTCACCTATGACATGTTGGGTATGTTGTTTTGCCTTATGGGCTGAGCTGAGTGGCACACTGATTTTATGGGCTATGTGTCATTTGGGTAGTGTTGGAGGGGTGGTGGTTGTCTGTATTTCAGCTTGGGAGGTCTCTGCTGCTTGGGCAGATATTTATTGAGAGTCTTGGTAAATGTGGGTGTGTGCTTTGTGTTTCTATGTGTGGGTTTTGGTAGTGTGGGTTTTGAAGGACTATGTGTTGAGTGCGGTGTGGTTAACCTTCTCCTCCTGACTTTCTAGTCCAATCTTGGCTGGAGAGAGCTTGACCTCCAGTTTGGTTATATAAGTGCATCTCTCACAGGTTGTAGTGTTGGGTGATAGGAGGAAGGGTTGTCAGTGTATATGAGGCAATTGCTTCTTTGCCCCAAGATGCCCAGATTCATCAGGTGGACAGGAGAAAACAACAGGAGCTGACCCATGGATATGCCTGGATAGTTGCTTATTAGTTTAAGCACTAAAAACTGTTTTCCTCTTGACAAGTGAGGAAAGTCGAGTGCTGTAGTAATTAGTAATTTATTTAGTGCTTACAACGAGTTCTGAACAAGTGCTGAGCACAAGGAAACAGTTTTGAATGCTGCAACTAAAAAACTGGCTAGTTCTAGCTAAAACTAGCTAGTTTTAGCACCAGTCCCAAGAAGAGAAGCAGGCCACAGCCTGTTTGTTGAGCCACAGTCTTGTCCTAGATGATGCAAGGGTCTGCAGGCTTGTAGACTTTTTCTGGTAGATGCCTCGAATAGCAACCAGACCAATCAGGTATGTTAAGCACAGAAACTCACTCTCCAACCATAAAGAGTCAAGAATCAATGCACTCTGCTCCTACTCTCACCAGGATCAGAATATAAGCACAGATTCTAAGCTGTCACCTATAAAGCAGTTATTAAGCTTTGTGGTGATGAGCAGTCTCCAGGAAAAAATGTAACTGCACTCTTTCTCTCACCAGGAGAAAACAGAAGCACTAATACCAAGATGACTACTGAGAGGCAGAATGTGGGCTCTACAATAACTGGTGGTCTTGCAATAGATGCTTAAAGGTAAGATGAAAAAAAAATGGTTCATCCTAAACACTGCAGTGTGCACTAGAAGAGTTAAATGTGAAAGTAGGTAACTTAAGTTTTACCTGTCTAAAAGTTAAGTTTTAGTAGAGAGTCACTATTTTTAAAAAAGCAAGATAGATTGAAAGGGTGTGGTCACTTTTGTATTCTGGTACTATGGAATACAGTAGGATGGCCAATAAATTTAAATAGTTGAAGGGGAGTGATTTCACAAAATGATAATTTTGTGCTTACTCACACCAGCCGATAAAAGCAGAGAGGAAATGCGATATATGGTCAAATTAACATAAGGGGCAGGCAACTAGAAAGACAGTGGTGTTTAAGAACACAACAGTAACCGATTGGGAGGGTGGCAAAATTTCTGTCTGACTCACAATAGACAGAGCTGTGGTCTCTTTTCAAGTTTTAGTATGCAGTTAAAAGCAGAATACAAGTACAACACAGTGTAAAGAAAAGAATCACAATATATCACAGTACAAAATAGAAAAAGGCAATAAAGTAATACAAATCACAACAAATAAAAAGCAAACTAACCTTTCCCTCACAGCAAACTGTAGCAGAATCTGGGTGAGCCTTTCCAGTAAAGCCTGTGACTCCGCTAAAAATGGGCTCTGTCCCAGTCGGACTTTCCCAGTAAAAAAATCTTTAATAAAAATAAATAAGTCCCTACATAAATTAATGATTAATTTCAAGGATTATTTATTTATTTATTGACATTTGTTAATCGGGTTGGTCCAGCTGGGCTTGTGGCCCATTTTCAGTGGAGACCCGAGGAGAAAAGCTCCAAAAAAAAAAAAAAAAAAAACAGAAACAGTTTACAGAGAATTAAACATTTGAGTCAAAAATATGGTCAAAAACAGTTATACAATAACATTAGAGAAACAAAGCAGAAACTCTGTCCCTCCCTGTCTTCTGCTTTTAAGTTACATCTACCAGACAGAGTCTTAAGGTCTAACAACAAAAAACCCTAGAAGTACATAAACCCACAACACCCCCCCCAAATACCTTCTATCCCTATCCTCTAACCGTCTTTTTTTCTTCTCACTCCCACCCCACATCCATTCACTTCTAATCTCTTTCTTTTTTAAAAAATCTCATACACACACACACAAAGTGCAATGGGAATTGTTCCTGTTCTCATCATCATAAAAAATATGGAACTCTTTCCTTCTTTTCCTTTTTCATAGCTATTCAACAATATTTATTTTATCATTATCTCATCATTCCATTTCATTTAACTTTAAAACAAAAACAACACAACTCTACCTCATACACAACTCACATCTATTTTACCTATTTCTATTACATTACATTATATTATATGAATGTATGCAAAAAAAAAAAAAAAATCAATGACTGTATCTATTTTTTATCTATTATCTATCTAATATATATATTGTTTATTCCTGCCCTTTTGTTTTTTTTTTTTTTTTTTTTTTTGTTGTTTTTTTTTGTTTTGTTTTTTGTTTTTTTTTTCCCTTTTTTCTTTCCAAAACCAATTCTTTAGGCCTGTGGCCCAATGCTGTAAACCAAACCAACTGCAAATAAATAAATAAATAAACACATGATATATACATATTGATATTTTACAGACTAAAAAATATATTTACATATTTACAAAAAGAGTCAAGTCCAACAGTACTAATTGAAAAGTTTAATAAGTACCCACAGTAGTGGAGTACTTAGCTGTATGTGGAGGGACTGAAAACGTATATAGTAGGGTTGTGGGGAGCTTAGGGGCTTGACAAGGACATATTTTGGAGTTGAGTGGATGAAGTTTGAGTTTTTCTTTAAAGTGGGATGGGTGAATGATAGAACAATCATTAATTTGAATAATGGTATAAAATTCATAATTTTTACACAAGATTGGGAACTGTACTAGTAAGTCTATTTAGCATTTTTTCTACCTGCTCAGCATTTTACATGGGCAAAACTGAAAGACAGTTAAGAAAGCGTCTCTATGAGCATAATTATGATATTTCCAAATATGATGAAAACAACGCCGTTTATAGACATTCTATCATGTGTACAGATTTTAATTGTTTTTTATTTTCTATATTAGAAAGAGTGCTACCCAACCCTAGGGTTGGTCCTTGGAAGAATCATATTGAAGTAGAGAGTTAGCTTGGCAATTAAGATCAGATGCCACCCTTACATGGGGTATTAACGACAGTGCGTCTATTGTCCCTGTTTTGAAGAAGAAAGCCCTCAAGTTGGAAAGAAAATCAAATATACTTTAGTATTCTTTAATTGTTTTCTACTACAACAACTGTTAGTACATGTCTTTTATAAAATATATATATATTCAGATTTTTAATACATATTTTTTGTATTTTAAAGGCAACAGTGTATAGTAAATTATTTAATGTACAAATTTATTTATTTATGTATGAACTAATCTTTATTTTCAGGTTTTTATTCCAAAGTCATTTTATTTTGATATTCAAATGATGAATTGATTATTTCAATCATTTAATAATTCAGTTATCAAATTGCATTTTACTTTCATTGAGTAAAGTATATATATATATATATATATATATATATATATATATATATATATATATGCGCACACACACATATACATATATATATTAGTTCATGTCATTGCAATATTATATTCTGATGACAGCTGTTCTTTATTTATTTATTTATTTTTTGGACGAAAAGCAGTGAGTGAATTTTGTGCTTAAATCTATTTGACTGAATAACATATTTTGACTATTTTACTCATTGGCTTCCTTTCTATAGTTGGTCATGCTTGCTGTGAGCTTTCTTTGCTAGATTCACTGGTAATTTTATGTGTTTCATTTATAGGAGAATACCAATCATTCATCTTTTGCAAGACATTTTAAACCTAACCATGTTACCTGTTTGTCACTTAGCTGGTTATCCCTTAGGCATACCTTTCAACCTCTTGAATAAGAAGCCTGGATAAAGCCTACAGTAAATGGGAGACAACACCCCCAAGAGGGACGTATTTTAAATATTGTTATAAACTTTGAAATTTGCTAGAATAACAAAATCTGTATTAGCATGGAGTTCCTGAAGTATATGAAGCCTAAAACTCAAATGTGTGTCATTATTTAGTCACTTCATTCGTCAGCTTGCAAGAAAACCACAAATGTATGAGGAACAGAACAACTATATGTGGCAAAAAACTGGACATTCTGCAAAAATCTGTAAGTTGAAAGGTTTACTCATAGGTGTTTAAATATCCTTGCCATAATTTTCTTTAAATAATTTTAATTTGTAAAGGATCACACCTTCAGTTTATTAGGGGACCCTACTGCAAGTTGGGGTACTTAAGCACTGCATCTGTATACTAGAAGGGTAGAGGTCAGTTTGAGGTAAGTTTCCTGTTTCCCATCCATTGGTCTATATTACATTTGAAAAGAGACATGGATGAGCTTTGTTTTACTTGGATGGGAAGTCTGTTCCAGAGTAGTGGTAGCCTCTGAAATATGTACCAATACCCCAAACCATTCTATTTATGATGCAGAAAAGGTTTAGGTCCCTGGACTCATAGTTCCTAGTGCCATTAGACTAGTAGTTGTGGAGTAGTTCCACAAGTAATGGGTCAAAGGATGAACTATATTCCAGCAGTAGTCATGCCTTTATTAGAGTGGATGATACCGATTATAGTGACAGGGTTTTGAGGTGACCCATGCAAGACATGTACTTTGGCACAGTATTTTTTTATAAGAAATCCTGTGGTCATTCTGGTTATTGCAAACAGTTGCATACCAAGGGGGGGGGGGCATTGTACTCAATAATGGACCAAATGAGGGTTGAATAAAGTGGGAAGATGACCTCTCTGGACCTACAAGGTATTTCTCTTCTTATAAGCTTCAGATTTTAGAAGGATTTTCTTTTTTTTTTAAACAACTTTATTGATTATCAAAATAAAGGCAAATATTCTTATAAAATGTCAATAGATATTTCAACTTGAATAAAAAAGCAAAAACAATATTAAACAGACGTAACTAAAGTATTTACAAAGACGCTCACAAATGTACATTATGTGAATGTTGGTATAAATTAACAGTTTCCTAAATTGACAGATTGCTTTCCTAGTAAATCATATAATTTATTCCACATATTGTACTAAGATGCATTTCTGATGGATCTTGATTTAATGGTCAATAGTTCCAGATGACAAACTTCAGTGAAAATATTTTTAAATTCTTGGAATGAGGGTGACATGTCAGAATCCTATTAAAGGTAAATTATCATACATATATAAAGTAATTAGAAATTAAACAGGCAGTTACCCAGAGAGTTGCTGGAAATACTTTTTCACAATCAATAATTATCTACCTAATGATCGAGATAAAAAATTATATTAGAATCAGCTAATATGACCACTTCATCAGTTAAATCAAGATTATTTACATGGAATATATGTATAGATCCTTCTGAACTCCTTACACTATAAGCAAATTTAGCAAAAAGAACAATGCATGCTGGATATGTAAAAGTGAAAAGAAGGATGACTGGTCTCATATGTTTTTTGATTGTGTAGCCTTAAAAAAGTGCTAGGAAGACATTAATAACTTTCGACAAGCTTTATTCTCAGACAACTTTACACTTTCTGAATCTATGGTTTTATTTATCACACCAATACCTGAGTGTATCAAGAAAAATAAGTATCCTATGGTTTAGTCTATATTTGCTGTTGCAAGAAAAATTAATAACAAGAAATTAGAAGGATTTTCTTGAAACTCTGTAAACATGTTGGCTGAATGCGAAGTCATTGTCTATGCAAGTTCCCAGATTACTCTTTGCAGTATATTGTGAATGGGATAGTTTTCTGGGATAGTCTGTTTTGCAAAGGACAAAATAAGGCATTTGTTGACATTTAGTTTTATTCCATGACTCTAATATCAATTATTTGTGTGGGACAAACCTTTAGATCACTGAATGTTTGGGGGATTCAGTGACTGCTCTCAGCTTACAGTCATCTTCAAACTTGGTTAACCATAGATCCCCATAGATGCTTTGATTTCAGAGAAATAGAAACCAAATAGGAGCAGTCCAAACAGAGACCTGTGAAGAAAATCTGTATCTAATCCAGATATGGTAAGAGACTTTGTTTTGGGCGTGAAGAATCTCAAGGGCTTTCATCGGCTATATTCACAATCTCAAGAAACCATTGATTTGAGTCTTATTGAAGACTGAGACACCTCCACATTTTTCCCCTTTCTGCTCAGTGTCTGATCTAAATGTATAGAAGCCATTGTAGTCCTGCATCACTGCATTGGTGTCTGATGATTTGACACAATGTCTATTCCCTCCAAAACTGAAGAGGTCATGCAAATCAGTGGAGGTTTTTGATTAGGCTCCTTAGTTTGTTTCATGTTGATAAGTTGATATGGGTTTGCATTGCCTAAAGAGGCAATATGGGGGAGGTGGGGATAATGCTTTAGCCAATATATGAAAATCTTGAGGGGGGACATGTGAAGACCATCCATGGTGAAACAGCATTGTCTATCAACTATATCCTCTCTGGATGAAAAATATTATATGCCCTTTGAATGACACCAAAATCTAAGCTAATTCCTGATCAATTATTTTTTGTTCACACTGAGGTGTCATCGTTGGAGAATGGAGAATGTGGCTCGATGCTAGGCTCATACCTGCCTGAGGTATAGTCCAGGGAAGTACACTTCAAGTCATTTAAACCCCCACACACTATTACGGAGTCATAATGCTACTTGCTTTTCAATAACCTGAGTGCATGTGTGATACGTTGAGTCCTGGCACATAACAAGCAACTGCTTGCCACCCTTTTCTTACTCAGCCTGGTGACTGCTGCAACTTAATGTGGAGTCAACTATGACTAGAATATTTGGTTGGGTGGATGCCTGCCTTATGAGCTTTAAATCTGAGAGAGGGATGGCTCATGGTATTGGACTGCTAGGCTGCAGCCCCCCCCCCCAACTTTCTTAAAAAAAGAAAAGGGTTTAATTATTAAATTTTGCTCACTAGCTGTAGTTTGAAATGCAAGTTAATGTGCAAAGTTGAATTTCAATTCTACACAGATCTCGGAGCTGTGCACATGAGTGCTTAAGTTCCAATTAAAAAAAAAATACCTTTTTTGTCAATGGACTGTTTTAAAACAGTATGGATTGGGAAGACCATAGGCATCAATGAAGATGCCCAGAAGTCATTGCAGTTTTAACTGCAGGAAATAGCAAGCTGATGCGTCTGTGAGGTCAGCAGCCTGTCACGTAATTGGAGTATGTGACTTGGTTGCTGATTAGTCCTGTTACTCTTGCGTTCTCTTCCCACACTTTAGTTGCAATGGAGCGAGCAAGAGAGAGTGGAGAGACAGTGATCAGATTGGGGTTTAAGGTAAGTTCTCACTTTTTTTTCCTGACAGGGTCAACCAGATTCTTTTCCCATTTTTTTCCTGGCAGAGTCAACCAGATACTAGTGGTCTGTGTGTTTTTAGGGATGCTGATAACTTTCTTTTTTTCCTTTTATTTTTTAATATAATATCTCATCAGGGTTAATCAGATATAAGGAGGCAATGTGTTTTGGTGAGTATTGATGATTTTCTTTTGCTAACACAATACACTGTGGGGTCAAGCAGCTGCTAGTGGTCTGTGGGTTTTGGGGGCTGTTGATTTTTTTCCAAGTATGATATCCTAGTACACGTCAAACAGATACTAGGTATGCAATGTGTTCTGGAGGGTTGTATGTGGATGACATTTTTTTTTCTTTTTTCTTTTTTCTTTTAACCTAATATCTTTTTGCAGGGTTAGTCAAGATACCTTAGGATGGCTTGTTAATGGTTTGTTGTTGAAACAAGCTCTACTTTTGCATGAGTAAAGTGTGTATGGGTGAACTGGGTATATGATGTGAAAGAAATACAGTAATGTAAGCATGTTTTTTTATTTTCATTACTTTAAATGTTGTAGGCTCAAAGCAGCTTCTCTGGGTAGGCATTTGGGATGGGGGCAATGCATATTTGTGAATAGAATGACTGCACTTCTGGTTTGCTTTTCAAGAGTAATGTACATTTGAGTGAAGTAAGATTGATCACAAGCTCTGAACTCTAAGTATTGTTTATGTGAAAAAAAATGAATACTTACCTTGATGACAGTGTCATCTTTTTTCTGTTGTTGTTTTTCTTTTTGTTTTTTTTTTGTTAACCTCGCAAGATGAAATCAGATACTGTGGGTGGAGTAGGCAATGGAGATTGAGGCTATGTGTGAAAGAAACAACTGGCCCTGCTGTTTAATGGTGTTGTAATTCTAGCTTTGAAAAACTAATACTTTTCTGTCTGTACTTTAAGATGAATGTAAAATAATTAGCACGTTTATGAATATTTCTTAATGTATTTTATTTCATTATTTTAATCCTGTTCATTAAAATGCTTCTAATACGTTGGACCATTTCTCCATAGACTTGTGATGTAATTTTTTTTTGTTTTTTTTCCGACTAGAGCCAGTTGCAGAAACGTGGGTAAACAAAATTAAAATAAATAAAATTAAATGTGTATTTGTCTGGCACACATAAGCTGTGATTGATGTTTCTGTCAACAAAATGAAAATAATGCAAGCATGCAACCCAGCTGTTACTATTATTGCTGCTTTAGTTAGGTAATTGGGGGTGTTTGTGAATGAAATGAGTTGACTGACCTTGCTCTTTACTGTTGTAGTTGTCACTTTGCAAGATTAATGTGTATTTCGATAAAGTCAGCTGTCATACAAGCCTGTAACTACTGTTTCTGTGCAAGAGAGTAAATGAATGAATCATTGCTGTTTTCATTTTAATCCTGGCAGGATCAAAGCAGATACTTTAGGTTGGCAATTGATATGATGGCTGTTTATGGATGAAATGTTTGGCACTGCAGCTTTGGTGTAATAATTCTGACTTTGCAGGACTAATGTATATTTGGATGAAACAAGATAGAATGCAAACTCTATTTGCATACATCAATTCAGTACAGTAATGAAGATATTATTACTAAGGCCAAACCATGTACTTTAGGTAGGTAACAAGTATGGGGGGGGGCTGTTTGTACATGAAATGAGTGGTCCTACTTTTTACTGTTATAATTCTGCCTTTCCATACTACTGTAGTAGGGTTGCCAAATGTCCTGAATTTTTCTGGACTGTCCAGAATTAAGGGATACTGTCCAGAAAATGGAAAGGACAACATATTGTCCAGAAAAATGCCAGGAGATTAGTTTTCTTTTAATTAAAAAAAAATACATTTTTAAGGGTGTTCTTTAAGAACACCCTTTGCTTTGCATTCAGTCACACACAAACACAGAAGACAGAAACAGTCTTCTGTATCTGTGTCACTGATTGTTTGTCTTTGTCTTCCAAGCGAGTGGAATTTGAATTCTTGAAGACATTATGAACTATGCAGCAGACCACGAATGGAGATATTTCAAATATGGTTCAAGTATTTATGACATGTTGCAGTTTGGTTTACTCATTCCGCAGTCTGTTTGCATATATAGAGGAAGTAGAATGTGGAATTCCTAGCTATACAGTAATATTTTAAATTACTGTTATTGGATATTAAGTAGCTATGTTGGCAGATAAATTTGCAAGCAATAAAGATACTAGGTCTGAAAGACTCCATGAATATTAAATGTATTTTGAAACAGAAGGCTAGTAAATTATGATACTGTTTTTAGTTATGATGCTGTTTTGCTCATGTTTTCGCTAAGTGACTAAGTAGAATATTTTGTTGCACTTGATTATTCATTTCAGTATTATTTGTGGGGACTTAATCATTCATGTCAAAAATTCTGGACATGTACGTGAAAGCAAAATGCGTGTAATTTTGGTACCCATCCTCCCCTCCCACGCAACCATTCCAATGTCCCATTACTTGGCTATTTCTCCATTTCTTCCCAGTTGCCATAAAAACTGTTGAAAATTCTCAGTGTGCATACTGTTTTTTGCATTACTTCTGCAATGATTACAGATATTTCGATTTAATTTAAAATTCTTTTCAAATTCTATAGTACAAACACTGATAGACATTTGCTAAACAAAGTAATATGGTCTCACAATGAAAACAGACTTAGCATTAAAACTTTTCTGCCTTTGAAACTCACATTCACTGAAACAGCATTGAAACCAACATTCAAAGAAAATTAATCTGGCCAGTGGCGGATTAAGTTTACCTTTGGGCTGTTTTCAAATCATAGGCCCCTTGCACACATTTTTAGGACCACACAAAAGTTCTTTGATTCACCTTTCTCATTGTAGTAAGTTATAATATATAAAATCCGATTAAATCCCTTGCATAATACAACACCACTTGTTAGAGCATGTTTTAAATGTATAGTTTTGAACATTTTTTCAGTAAGCAATGAAACAAAACACATGGATCAATAATGACAAAACTGCCCAACTGAGAAGATTTCAACCATAAAGGTCCTTTCAAACTTCTGTCATTACAATCTACCAGTATCAGTCAATATGCACAATTTCTGCAGAAGTAAAACTCACCTGAATAATTCTACATTAAAGAGATCTATAGCTAATGAAGAGGTTGCTGCTAGCAAACAACTTAATATTTCAGTGTTTCATCTACAAATTCTGGACCTGCTGCCCTTGAAGAATAAATTGACTATGTTACATTAAAAAATGGTAAGCTGGTAATATTGCAATAAGGAATGGATGGCAAACTGAAAACAGGTTCATTAAGTTCCTAAGAAAAACTGAAGTCTACAGAAGAAGTTCTTGATGGTTTAGATAAAAGATAATCCACCATCCTGGAAAAAATCTTGTTTAGCTACACTCTGAAATTCAAGTCTGAGAAGCACAGTACTCACATGATTTAGTTTGTTTGCTTTGTTTTGTTTGAAATAAAAGAATTAAGTACAATACTTATAATGCAATTCTTCTTTCATTCCATTTGTTTTAGTTTCCATAAAATGCCCCAAATACCAAGCATCTTTGCCAGCTGTTGTCACAAAGTGATTAAAAAAAGCCTCTGCTAGAGAGGAATATTTTTCAGTGTATTTACAATACAACACAATTTCTGGTTCAGTAGCAGTGATGAAAGATAGCTTATTTTGGTGTGCTCTGCATCCCTCCTAATGCAGAAAAGTATATATTTCTAGAGTTCTTAATAAGCATCCAGAAAGGGAGATATCTAATGTAAACAATGTGCCAACTGAGATCTTAACATAATATTCCCTTCATCTTGAAAAACAGATAACAGACTGAAGGTAAATGTATGTATTAGCCATTTATACAGCTCCCTAAATGCTAAAAGTCTGTCTAATGATAAAGCTGCCTGCCAGACAATTAGTTAGCTTTTAACAGTTCACATAGGAACGAACAGAAGTTACGGAGATTTGACCAGGTAAAGAAATATGCTAACTCTAGTTTAATGTAGCCTAAGCAATAACAGCATCTTTGAAAAAAAAAACTTAATGGAGTAATACAATGCCTGAGGACTGCTTCATAATTACAGAACAATGCCAATGTGCCAAGTACTGAGCAATTCTGCACTTTTCAACTTAACCTGCCCCTGAAAAAAAAATAGCCATCTGTATAATGGATGTTAGCACAGGTATGAAGGGGTTAAGAGGTAAACCTCTGCCTTCAAGAGCTGAAGCAAAGTTAAAAGTATATATATATATATATATATATATATAGAGAGAGAGAGAGAGAGAGAGGGGCAGAATCAGAGTACTTAAAGTGAACTAATAAGTCTGATATTTAATGATGAACTGCAGGTGTTTCTACCAACATATAAATTACATTAGACCACAGAAAGTCCAGAGCTGCCACAATGGCTTCTTAGTATAGTGAGATCATCCTACTCAATATGAATATCAAGAAAGTGACATGAAGGGGAACAACCCGAGTGGCCACATAGAAATGCACACAAATACAGACATGTTAACCACAGTATATTATGTCTGCATGTGAATTAGTCTGCTGAGTTAACAAGATATACAGGTCACTAAACTGGTCTGAGAATCCTTTTCAGCCATGCCCCAGGCTAAATAAGTAGATACAAACGAATGCTGACAGCTGTATTACATACAGTGCATTTACAACTGGTGTAACATGCACAGAAATAAACCTTATATCTAAAGATTAGAGCTATATCAGCAGCAAGATACAATAACTAAATTACGTACATTTATGGAAAAAACTATTTACAAAATCATATGATAGCATGGGGATCACAAATGAGTGATGTAAAAGCTTTGCCCCCTGTACCACTTTAGTAATGGGTGCTAATTATATAATGCTGCCCATTTCCTCAACCATAACCCTACACCTTTCCTTCATTAAATCCATCCCATAACACTGCCACTACACAAGACACACTTGGACACACAAACAATACTATATCTTATCCCCTAACCTAACCCAGATGCTAACCCTAAAATACACAAACTCGCACACAAATATATAACACATATCCTTTACTCATTCCCGATCCTAACCCTACCTCACATAATCATGCAGAAACACTCTCACCCCTCCAGCCTCACTTACCTATCTTGACATTACACAATATCAACATTTATTTTATTTATTTATTTATTGCATTTGTTTACCGGGATACGTCCACTACGGCCTAAAAGAGCCCATTTTCAGTGGAGGCCCGGGGAGAAGAGCTCCAACGAGATACAGAAAAAATATAAACATTAATTAGTACAGAAGCAGAAACAGTGTTACAGATAGTAAATATAGTAACATATACAGAATATATACATAAAAGCAGGAATCTAGTTTGTTTGATTACAGCAATTTAAACAGAAAATATACATTAAAGCAGAATTCAATGAATTCAATCAGATTGGTATAAACAGAGATCAGTATTATTGTAGCAGAATCAACAAGTGAAGATAAAAATAAATATGGAGAAAATATCATCACTCACTAGTAGCAAAAGACATAGGAGTTTAGTAATCATAAAAGGAGAGCGAAGAGATTAGGTTATAGAGCAGGAACATAGCCAGGAAGAGTCGAGATGATTTTTCAGCATTTGTTTGAAGGTGGAGGTGCTGCCTGTGTTTCTTATAGAAGGCGGAAGTGAGTTCCATAGTTTGGCGATGGTGAAGGCATAGAGAAGTTGACCAGCAGGTAAGGTGGGCTTATCTACTTTTAGAAGTAGATGATTTTCAGATCTTAGATGCCTGCTGGAATGGTATTTGGCAAGTAGAGTTGAGAGAGCAGGACAGTCTGTGGGTCTGTAGATTATTTTGTGCACAGTAGTTAGTTGGGTGAATGAGAGATGGTGGGGGAGTTCCAGCCACCCTAATTGTTTCAGTGACTTACAATGGTGGGATGAGAATGTGGCCATAGTGGCAAATTTTGCTATTCTGTTGTAACACATAGCAAGTTTGGATTTTGTAGAATTTCGGATATTAGTGAGAAGAGGGGCACCATAAAGGAGGGAGGGTAATAAAAAGGTAGTTGCAAAAGTTTGTCTTGTAGAGAGGCTAAGAAAGTGTTGGTGCCTGTAGAGCATACCAAGCTTTTGGTGTGATTTTTTTGATGTTATTGTTTATGTGTAGGTCAAAGTTAAGGTTTTCATCTATAATAATGCCTAGTAATTTAGTGTGTGGGACAACTTCTATAGTGGTATTGTCTTGGGCTTGTATAGTGAAGAGTTTTTTTTATCAAATGGAGTGGTTTTCCAGCTATCTGTACCACTGACATTAAACCAAACCCCCATGTGTTTGTTGAAGAAACAACATTCAACAAAATCATTGGGGACCCATACATATGTGTATATTTTTTATTTTATTTATTTGCTTTACATTTGTTAACCAGGAAAGTCTGACTGGGTACAGGTCCATTTTCAGTGGAGGCCCGGGAGAAAAGCTCCAAATGTACAAAAACAAGTGTAAATACAGTGAAATTATTACAGTGAGTTATCACAAAACTGAGATTTGTTTAACGATATGTACACACAAAGGTTGGAAGCAAGTAGCTGAGAAAGAAATAGTTAAAGATTTCATCTGAAAAAGGAAAACACATATATTAAGGTGGTTATCATACATGATGTAGTGTTAACTTTAAATCTTTCCAGTAAGTGGGTGATGCACAGAATTTTAAACAGTTAGAGAGTAAGAGTTTTATTCTTGTAATGAGGTTCTCATTTTTGAATTGTGTTTGAGTGCGGGTTAGTCAGGGTTTGTACAGGGACAAAGCCACTGCATTTTTAGGTATTTCCTAAGGGAGTTTTTGAATTGGGGTAAGGAGGGGTCAGTGGTGAGTTCAGCAGGAAGTAGGTTCCAGTTTTTACCAGCAGAGTTGGAGAATAGTGATTCACCAGCTGAACTGTTGGTTTTAACAGTTTGCACTAGCAATTGTTTGGAAGAGCGAAGGGATTGTAGGTTACTGTAGGGGGTAATAATATTTTTCAGTATGGGTGTACTGTCTGGTTGGTAGAGGATTTTGTGAACAACTATTAGTTGGTTATATTGCAGTTGATAGGGTAGTTCAAGCCAGTCTAATGATTGAAGGTTAAGGCAGTGATGGGTTCTATAAGCCTGATCCTGTGGCAAATCTGACAATGTTATTGTAGCACCTAGTAAATGTATTGAGGTTTGATTTGCTTAGGTTTACGAAGATGGGTGAGGCATAAAGAAGGGTCGATAGCAGATGTGTATGGGCAATAACAGTTCTAGCAGATGGTGTTATGAATGGTTTAATCCTGTACAAAGAGCATAATTTTATTTTAACTGTTTTAATAGTTTTGTCTATGTGAGCATCAAACTTGAGGTTGTTGTCGATGATCACTCCCAGTAGTTTAGTACTCGGTTCTGGAGAAATTATGGTACCATTGTTAGATATTATGCTGAGAGGTGGTGAGGGGACCTTGCGAGTGGGGAAGAAGAGTAATCGTTTGGTTTTATTTGGGTTTAATAGTAGTTGGCGACCAGTGAGACAGTTCTCTACTTTGTTGAAAGTTATTTGGGACAAGGATTGTAAATCTGTGGGGGAGGTGGCAAAGCAGATTAGGGTTGAGTCATCTGCAAACTGAATACAAGTTGCATCAGGGATGACTTTGTACAGGTCATTAATGAATATGGAGAATAGGAGGGGACATAATATAGATCCCTGTGCGACTCCAAGGGTGACTGGTAAAAGGGACAATAGGTTATTCTTCCATAGTACAGCTTGTTGTCTGTCACTTAGGTAAGAATGAAACCAGGTAATTGTTAGGTTATCTATGGAGAGTGATTTTAATGTGCTTAAGAGTAGCTGGTGATTTACCATATCAAATGCCTTGGATAGATCAAGGAAGAGGGCTGAGGAGAGCTTGCTGTCATTATGGTTTTGATTTTTTGTATGAGAGAAGGAGAGAAGGGCTGAGGTTGTACTATGGCAAGGTCTAAATCCATGCTGGGAGGGGGCTAGGAGAGTTTTTTTTTATTCAGATAAGCAAGAAATTGCTTGTGGATACATTTTTCCATTATTTTAGCCAAGGGAGACAGAATGGCTATAGGCCTATAATTTGAAAGTTCAGTGGAATCTCCCCCTTTATGAAGACGAACAATGTGGGAGATATTCCAGATGTGGGGGATATAGGTTTCGTGGATAGTTCCATTGACTAAAATTGATATGGGGTATGCTATTTCATTAGCGGCTTTTTGGAGATATTCTGCAGGTAGTAGGTCTGCTGAAAGGGTGGTGGGTTTCAGTTTTTTTAAGTAGGGACTTAATAAAAGATGTTGGTACTGGATCAAGCTTAAACGGGATCTTTTTATCAGGTGTGGGGTTGGTGATACTTGGGGTATAGGGAGATAGCTTACTGGCTAGGGATTGCACGGTTTCTGTAAAGAAAGTGTTAAAGGTGTTAGCCTCAATTTTAGGAGGTTGTTGGAGGGTAGTTAAGGGGGTAGTTGATTGGCCAGGGAGGAGAAGTTTATTTATGCCTGACCAGAATTTTTGTGGTTGATTTTGGTGCTTTTGTTGTAGATTACAGTAGCAATTCCATTTGTCTAGCATAATAGACTTATTTGTACCATTTCTCAGCTGTTTATATATAAGGTGGTCTTTTGTGGATTTAGTGGTTCTCCTAGAGGCCCATGCTTTGTTTCTGCTAATATTTTTTGTCTTGTATCATTGGACAGCCATGGTGCTACTTTGTTATTGGTTTTGATAGTGTGTGGGGAGCATGGTTATCCAGGATAGCAAGAATTGTAGAGTTAAAGTATGAGACCGTTTCATCTAGTGGGAGTAGCCATAGGTTGGACTAGTCACATGTGTTAAGTTCATTGTGAAATTTAGTCTGAATAAAGATCTTACAACTTCTAATGGTTTTAAAGGAAGATTGTTGAGGGATGTCATTTCTTTTTCTGATTATACAGGTCAGGAAGTGATCACTAAAGTCCTCAGGTAGGGTGCCTGTTTTATATATCTGGGGTAGGTTGTTTATTAATATCCAGTCTAGGATACAGGTCAGGAAGGGACCACTAAAGTCCTCGGGTAGGGTGCCTGTTTATATATCTGGGGTAGGTTGTTTATTAATATCCAGTCTAGGATACTTTCCTTTTTGTTAGGCTTATTGATTCTGGTTGGAGAAGATATCATCTGGGAAAAACCATGCAAATTTATATGGGTGGAGGGGAAGTCTGAAGAGCAAGTATTACAGTCGATATTAACATCCCCGAGAATAATAGTTTCTTGGGGGCAGTTAGGTAGAGCCATTGGAAGATACCCTCCAAGGTATTTGTGTTGTTACCTGTGGGAATATAGATACATGCAATGTTTATAGATTTGCGTTTGTTGAGTTGGATCTTTGTGATGAGTATATCTGCATTGTTAGTGAACAAGTCATTTGGGGTACTAGTTTTGGATACTTCCAGAGTGGATTCATACAGGATGGCTACCCCCTCTCCTTCCTTAGAGATGTGATCAAGTCTTAATATATTGTACCCTGGGGGTATAATGTCATTATCAATGGTAGTAAGGTTGAGCCAGGTCTCGTTAAGGCATAGTATATCAGGGGAGTGGACATCCAGGAGGGCATGTAAGAAGTGAATTTTCTTGTTTATAATTATAATGTTTAGGTGACACACTAGGAGCAAGTTGGGGGCATTATTTGAGTTTCGTAGGCTAGTATGCATGTTATTTGTGGGGCTGATCATAACAGGTGGGGTTGGGCCTGGGTTAGGGTGAATGTCACCATCCACTATGAGGTTAGATAGTAATCTAATAACAAGTTTCTGGAGTTTTAATAAGAGTTTGTGGTAGTATTTAGTTCTAGGATTAATATAAGAAGCAGAAATGGGATGTTGAATTTTTGCATTAGAAGAGTTTGATGAGAGGTGGGGTAGTGGTTGGTTAGAATTATGTGGCTGATTAGTAATACTAGTTTTGGTTCTAGGGTAGTGGGTGCCAGGGAGGTGTTGGTATCCATAGGCTGTGAGAAGACAGAGAATTATAAGTGGGGGTATTATGCAGTAAATAGGATTAGAGTTTAAAGATTTGTTAAAAGTATATGGAGGCATTGTAGGGGTATTTGAGTAATGCTTGTTTAAAATAGAGTTGGGGTGTGTATAATTAGCATATAGTGAGAGACTGGAGAGAGTTTGAGTAATAGGGCTGGGTCCTGTGAATGCTTGGTTAATGCTGATTGATTCTGATGAGTGGGAGTGGTGTCAGATGAGGGA